>NW_028296345.1:0-75000 GCF_964197995.2 Scardinius erythrophthalmus
AAGCCTTTTGCTTTACTTAGTATTTGGTTTACACTCATACACTGTGGTTTGCTTAATAATTTTACAGAGACTTAAGATGTTGAAGGTAGAATCGCTGTAGCACAATGCGGAGCCAGAAGAGCAAAAGATTAGTAGAATGCTTGAATACAAGAATCGACTCGACATAATACACAATTTTATGTAGTCATCCTACGCAGGATTCGAACCCCCAACCAGAATGGTTTGGGACTCATAGCACATGGATTAACAGCTTGCGCCACTTAGAGGACATAGAGTTACAAGCTGCAGAGGAGAGCATTCAGTGTAAGAATGAGCACACAAAATCATGTTAACGAGATTAGCATGCTAAGCTAGCTTAATGCTAACGTAGCTTATGGTTATCCTGATAGCTGAAGAGCCACATTAGAAAGAATGGCATTTGGTTAGCATGCTAACCAATAATTATGCTAAGCTAACTAGCATAAGACAACAAACAGGGTCAACTTCAGAGAGGAATATCATGGGAATGTAGACAACTATCAAAAATCTGTTCAGTCATTTCTGTGCGGTTCGGTCTAAAGAACATCTGATAAAATTTTGGACAAAATTGAGCAAGATTTGAAGGAGTAGTGAAAAAACAGTTTTTCATTTGTTCCAACATGGCGGACAGTCACATTGTTGGAAAATGACAAATGAGACATTGTCGGAATTGGCATAAACCAAGGAACGTAATGACATAAAGCAATCAAAATTTGAACAATGTTTTCAAAAGTTAAGCATTTTTGCAAAAAACATAACTCTGGAACACTAGGTGGCGCTGTGTTCAAACTTCTCAGGTACCTTCAGGACATGGTGTTGATCATCCCTACCAACTTTTGTGATATGTCAAATAGTTTAAAAGATATGTCAATTTATGACAAAATTCCAAATGGCGGACACATGGTTCATTCGGAATGTGTAAGAAAACACATTTCTAATTAAATGGGAAGAAAGATTAATGTAAGTATTATCTGGGTAAAAATAATTCAAGTGACAATTCACAGCTTTATAAATGTTCAGAGAAAGAGCAAAATATATATTTATCTGGGTTATAGGTAATTCAGAATGTATCAGTACTGAAGGGTGATAGTTCAGCCCTTATAGTAGTATTTATTTTCATTGTAACAATTCAAAGTTCATTGCAGTGCTGAAACAATTGAATAAACAAGACAATGTATCTGGAATGTGGAAACCACAGTCTTTTGGTCAACTGCATGTCATTTACAACAGTAACATGTGGTTGGCCAACACATTGCAGTTTCTGAGTTCTTGGTTGGGAACAATTTAAGAAAAAAAAATCTGGTTTAACCATTTTTGTGCAGCTCATTTATAATTTGACTGAAATTACACACTAGACATTTAGACCAATAATGGAAATTTTATAGGGGACTAAAATTAAAGTACAGTTCGTATGAAAAGAGGATTAGTTGGAGTTTAAAAACAAACCAAAATTTAAAGCAATATAAATGGAAGTACAGGTACAAAGATAAAGAGGACAAAAGTTAGTGACGTATTGCATTTATTTAGAAGGAAATCAATTTGGGTGAAAAAAAAAGTAACCATCAAAAGTAAAACATTGATAAAGAAAGCAAAACATTGATAAAGAAAGCATCCTCTATAGTTGCAAAACTTAAACATTTAATCAAGTAGGAAAAAAGCATCATAATTAAATCATTTTACAGTAATGTATATTTCCATTACAAATTTTAGCAACTAGAAATGGGGGAAAAAAACAAACAAACATTTTAACTATTAAAAAAAGGAAACCCCTATAGATACACATCTACACATTTTTTACAACAAAATACAAGTTATACAGGCCATATAGACTTATCACAAGTTTTGTTTTTTTTACAAAATTGTTTGTTTTTTGTTACAGGTCTTTTTTGCGGGATGAAAACTGCAGCAGGTTCTTGTGATGATTCAGTTTCTCCAATTTGAAGAAATTGTTCGTCGCTTGAATGTTTGGTTTCTGTTGCAGGTGTTTTTTGCGGGATGAAAACTGCAGCAGGTTCTTGTGATAATTGAGTTTCTTCAATTTGAACAAATTGTTTGTCGCTTGAATGTTTGGTTTCTGTTACAGGTGTTTTTTGCGGGATGAAAACTCTGGCAGGTTCTTGTGATAATTCAGTTTCTTCAATGTGAAGAAGTTCCTCATCAGTATCGTGGTTGGGTGTTGTTTGCATTTGTAGAACCTGCATGTTGTGTGTAAATGTTACGGTTAAACTGTTCATGGCCAGGAACAGCTGTTCGATGTCCTGGGCATCGGTGTGGTTCAGGTCAAGTAGTGGTGCTAAAAATGTCTTCAAAATGGAATTTGACACTGTTAAAGAGAGCTCCGTTTTGTTTTCTTTAAACTCAAAAATGCCACCGAGTTTTGTGACGTAAGCGGTGCCACTCCTTAACATTTTGCACTTTGTGCAGCGGTGGAAAGCAAATTGCGGAGAAAAATCTTGCTGAAGAGTGGCACACTTTGGGCAGTGTTTACTAATGTTTATTTGGACACCTTGCAAAGCAGAGGTGATGGTTTTGTGAGAAGTAATTTTGTCTTCAGACATTTGGTCCAGTAGAAATTTGAACTTTTGAAGGTGTAATTGTCGAGTGTCTGGTTGATTGTAAAAAGGTTTTTTGTTGGTACCTTTTTGTCATTAAGTTCGTAAAGTCATACGAATTCCCTTGATGGACGTCATTAATAAAGTTGTCCCACAAGGCAATTTGAATTCCTCCGGTTTCATCATTTATCCAACAGTTCATTACCTCTCCTTCAGTCTTGTTAAAAAATTCATTTTTAACAGACTGTATCTTTGTTACTTTGGCTTTTAGTGTGGGTATCTGTACACAAAGAGAGTGCGAGAGAGAAATCAGTCATGCCATTTGTTTTCAATGTACTTCAACTTTTAATTTGTATGGAAAAATGTTGTGCAACTTACATGATGCTGTGCATCTAGGGTTTTCATTTCGGCAATGGTGGAGGGGTATAGTTGCTTTGGGGGTTTATGGGGGAATGGTACTTGAGTCACTTCGAGTGTTGTAGAGCTGGTACTCTGGATATCATATTTTGTGTCATTGCTGTCTGGAAAATGAAAGAAACATTTTTAAAAAATTAGATGACAAGGAGGCACATGTGCAATCACTTACATTTTACTTAAAATACCATGTCATTTTTTTTAAATACTAATAATAACAACAAACAAAGCATTGTGAGTTTGTAATAAATGTTGACCACGTCACAAAAGTAAACCGAAACCATGTATACAACTATATACGTGCCTCACAGACATGAGAAATATATTAATGGAAAGTTTGAAATGTCTACTTTAAAAAACATGAACTGATTCAAATCTTAAACACTTTCAGATTATGTAATCTGCATGAAACAGTTTCTTGTTTTTTCAAGACACATTATTTATTGTTTGCAGGTGCACCACAGCAAGCTTTATGCGTTTGAGCACTGATTAGTTGATTATGTACATAGGGGATTAAAGGCTTATGATTTATTCATATAAATGTGCTATCCGTTGACTAATTGCTTAAGTGAACAATTGCTAGTTGACTAGAAAAATCTTGGGCAACCAAAGGAAAAAAAAAAAGTAAAGTAACTTATGGGATCACAATTAAAAATGACTACAAATAAAAAGTGGAGTAAAATATACAAGGCATACTTACTTGGAACTTTCTTTGCATTCATGAGTTTGATTGCAGAGCAGTTTCTTGCAGCATTGTTCCATGAGGTTTGTTGATTACACTGAAAGATGACGGTGTGGTGGTATGTGTCCCTGTCGGTTTCTAGTGAAGCGGTGAAGTATTTGCTATTAATTTTAGATAGTTTTATGGGTGATACAGAATGCACGTATCCTGAAATTGAGTCTGGAAGTTGGTTCATTTTTCTCTCAATTTTGTTTTTCAATATTTCTGTTCTTACAGTGGAAAAGTTCTAATGGAATTCTTTGCAGGATACTCTGGTATTTAACATAATTCACAATTGATTGGGAATGTACCATTACTAATTAAAACAGATTGAGTTGGTTCATAGTTAATTAATTGGAGTGTGTCATTCGTTGATGTTGATTTTAAGTTTATTAGTTAATTAAGGTCTTTAGTGGTAAGTTGTGGATAGATTAATACCTGTAAGTTAATTGGCTTGTTTGTCATTACACTACATTTGATTTTTGCCTGTTATGTATTTGTGGTATAGGCAGGTAAAAATAATACACCGATTTATGTATAGTTTTGTATAGATATTTACAAGTATTGTGCAATAAAGAAAAATGACAATGATATTTTATGGAATTATTTCTTTATTCATTTTAGTAAATATAATTTTTGTGTGGTAAACTTTGAAAAGTTGAGTGACATGTACAGCAATGATACTGGTATGATGAAACTGTCTGTTAAGTCTGTGTTACTGCTGTTGTTGATATTATCACTGGTCCAGACAAAGTAATTAATATGAATCAAAGCAGTCAATGTTTTGCATACAATGCATCAAATAGAGATTGTGGTAAGTCTATTCAATATTAAGTATCAGTTATATCCATTGAACAACAAAATTCCCTTAGCGGTTTTAGTTAGTGTGTACATTTGGAGTATTAAAGTATTGATGGGTTATTATGTTTACTTCATTTCTATATAGATGAGTACTATTTATTTAATTTTTACCCAAAATGAGGTGATATGAGAATTATGCAACAAATTGCGAAGTGTCTGCTTTCAAATGAGGCTGAAAAGAGGTGGAGTCATTCGTCTGTGTTCCTAGAGCAGGTGAGGTTGATTCTAAGATAGATCTAAGATAGGTCAGAGCAAAAGATTAGAACAATGCTTGAATCAACACAATTTTTATACTAATCCAACACAGGGTTCGAACCCACAACCGGAACGGCTCGGGATTAGGAACACATGGTTCAGCAGATTGCGCCACTCAGAGGACGTACAATCACAAACAGCTTCAGTGTAAGAATGAGCACACAAAAGCAAGTTAACCAGATTAGCATGCTAAGCTATCTTAATGCTGATGTAGCTTATGGCTTATGACGTGGTACATCCAATCCTGGCAAAATAGATATCCTCGGATTCGACATGACACAAGGAATCGATAGACACCAATTTTATGATTTTGTGACAAACGGTTCACAAATTACAGCCTCTGAACCAATTTTGGGTCAACCTTGTTAAATTTGATCTCATCTAATCCCACTGTAAGAAACATTAGTACAGCTCTTACCCAGATAATAAAGGAGCTCAAATTTAAATTTATACACAATTTCAAAGTTGCCCCACACTGGTCTCAAACCCACGACCACAATGGTTCGGGATTCATGACGCATGGTTGAACCGATTGCACCACCCAGAGGACTTGTTTTACAATGCTGCAGAGGAGAGGCTTCAGTGTATGAATGAGCACACAAAATCATGTTAACGAGATTAGCATGCTAAGCTAGCTTAATGCTAATGTAGCTTATGGTTATCCTGATAGCTGAAGAGCCACATTAGAAAGAATGGCATCTGGTTAGCATGCTAACCAATTATTATGCTAAGTTAACTAGCATAAGGCAAAAAATGCAGGCTAGGTCAACTTCGGAGATGAATATCTCGGGAACGGTAGCAAATATAAAAAATCTGTTCAGTCATTTCTGTGCGGCTCAGTCCAAAGAACATCTGATCAAATTTTGGACAAAATTGAACAAGATTTGAAGGAGGAGTAGCGAAAAAACTGTTTTTCATTTGTTCCAATATGGCGGACAGTCACATTGTTGGAAAATGACAAATGAGATATCGACGGAATTGGCATAAGCCAAGGAACATAATGACGTAAAGAAATCAAAATTTGAACAATGTTTTCAAAAGTTATAAGCGTTTTTGCAAAATACCTTATATCTCTGGAACACTAGGTGGCGCTGTGTTCAATCTTCTCATGTACCTTCAAAGCCTTGTGTTGATCATCCATACAAAATTTTGTGAAGATATGTCAAATAGTTTAAAAGTTATTGCAAATTATGACAAAATTCAAAATGGCGGACACGTGGTACATCCTATCCTGGCAAAATTGATATCCACGGATTCGGCATGACCCAAGGAATCCATAGATACCACATTTGTGATTTTTTGACAAACTGTTCAAAAGTTATTGACCAAAATAGCAATTTTTCATATCTCATGACCCGTAGGTGGCGCTGTTCCCAACTTTGGCATGGAACCTCAGATCATGCTTCCGGTGAAGTGTACCAATTTTCGTTTCGATTGATCCAATTTTGGCCGAGATACAGCCTCTTAGCCAATTTTGGGTGGACCTCGTTAAGTTTGCGACACCATAACTTTTGAACAAAGATGAATAAAAAAAATCTGTTCAGTCATTTCTGTGCGGCTTAGTCCAAAGATCATTTGAGCAAATGTTGGACAAAATTGGAGAAATTTTGAAGGAGGAGTAGCGAAAAAACTGAATACTGTACTTTTCAAAATGGCCACTACTGTAATGGGCGGAGTCTTAATGTAATGTATTGGTTGTGATCAGAATGATGAGAGGAATCAGGTGTACTAAGTTTCATTTCTCTAGATCAAAGGGTTCAAAAGTTATAACCATTTCAATGTTGAATTTTTGAACTGGTGGTGGCGCTATGGAGTTGGTCCTAGAGACTCAAAAATTGGTCCAATTACTATTCATTAGCATCACTAGAAGTGTACCAAATTTCATCATTTTCCTATTTACGGTTCATAGGGCTGCCATAGACTTCCATTGGCGGAAGAAGAAGAATAATAATAATAATTAAAGCTGCAAGCAGCCTTTCCGGGGCCAAGCCCTTCTGGTTGTTTGGCTTGTTTGGATACATTATTTTTTTACTAGGAATCTTTTGAACATTGCACAATTCACATGGTTTAACATTTGCTACACATTGGAAATGATTTAACAATCTTCAAAGTTAAAGCCTTTTGCTTTACTTAGTATTTGGTTTACACTCATACACTGTGGTTTGCTTAATAATTTTACAGAGACTTAAGATGTTGAAGGTAGAATCGCTGTAGCACAATGCGGAGCCAGAAGAGCAAAAGATTAGTAGAATGCTTGAATACAAGAATCGACTCGACATAATACACAATTTTATGTAGTCATCCTACGCAGGATTCGAACCCCCAACCAGAATGGTTTGGGACTCATAGCACATGGATTAACAGCTTGCGCCACTTAGAGGACATAGAGTTACAAGCTGCAGAGGAGAGCATTCAGTGTAAGAATGAGCACACAAAATCATGTTAACGAGATTAGCATGCTAAGCTAGCTTAATGCTAACGTAGCTTATGGTTATCCTGATAGCTGAAGAGCCACATTAGAAAGAATGGCATTTGGTTAGCATGCTAACCAATAATTATGCTAAGCTAACTAGCATAAGACAACAAACAGGGTCAACTTCAGAGAGGAATATCATGGGAATGTAGACAACTATCAAAAATCTGTTCAGTCATTTCTGTGCGGTTCGGTCTAAAGAACATCTGATAAAATTTTGGACAAAATTGAGCAAGATTTGAAGGAGTAGTGAAAAAACAGTTTTTCATTTGTTCCAACATGGCGGACAGTCACATTGTTGGAAAATGACAAATGAGACATTGTCGGAATTGGCATAAACCAAGGAACGTAATGACATAAAGCAATCAAAATTTGAACAATGTTTTCAAAAGTTAAGCATTTTTGCAAAAAACATAACTCTGGAACACTAGGTGGCGCTGTGTTCAAACTTCTCAGGTACCTTCAGGACATGGTGTTGATCATCCCTACCAACTTTTGTGATATGTCAAATAGTTTAAAAGATATGTCAATTTATGACAAAATTCCAAATGGCGGACACATGGTTCATTCGGAATGTGTAAGAAAACACATTTCTAATTAAATGGGAAGAAAGATTAATGTAAGTATTATCTGGGTAAAAATAATTCAAGTGACAATTCACAGCTTTATAAATGTTCAGAGAAAGAGCAAAATATATATTTATCTGGGTTATAGGTAATTCAGAATGTATCAGTACTGAAGGGTGATAGTTCAGCCCTTATAGTAGTATTTATTTTCATTGTAACAATTCAAAGTTCATTGCAGTGCTGAAACAATTGAATAAACAAGACAATGTATCTGGAATGTGGAAACCACAGTCTTTTGGTCAACTGCATGTCATTTACAACAGTAACATGTGGTTGGCCAACACATTGCAGTTTCTGAGTTCTTGGTTGGGAACAATTTAAGAAAAAAAAATCTGGTTTAACCATTTTTGTGCAGCTCATTTATAATTTGACTGAAATTACACACTAGACATTTAGACCAATAATGGAAATTTTATAGGGGACTAAAATTAAAGTACAGTTCGTATGAAAAGAGGATTAGTTGGAGTTTAAAAACAAACCAAAATTTAAAGCAATATAAATGGAAGTACAGGTACAAAGATAAAGAGGACAAAAGTTAGTGACGTATTGCATTTATTTAGAAGGAAATCAATTTGGGTGAAAAAAAAAGTAACCATCAAAAGTAAAACATTGATAAAGAAAGCAAAACATTGATAAAGAAAGCATCCTCTATAGTTGCAAAACTTAAACATTTAATCAAGTAGGAAAAAAGCATCATAATTAAATCATTTTACAGTAATGTATATTTCCATTACAAATTTTAGCAACTAGAAATGGGGGAAAAAAACAAACAAACATTTTAACTATTAAAAAAAGGAAACCCCTATAGATACACATCTACACATTTTTTACAACAAAATACAAGTTATACAGGCCATATAGACTTATCACAAGTTTTGTTTTTTTTACAAAATTGTTTGTTTTTTGTTACAGGTCTTTTTTGCGGGATGAAAACTGCAGCAGGTTCTTGTGATGATTCAGTTTCTCCAATTTGAAGAAATTGTTCGTCGCTTGAATGTTTGGTTTCTGTTGCAGGTGTTTTTTGCGGGATGAAAACTGCAGCAGGTTCTTGTGATAATTGAGTTTCTTCAATTTGAACAAATTGTTTGTCGCTTGAATGTTTGGTTTCTGTTACAGGTGTTTTTTGCGGGATGAAAACTCTGGCAGGTTCTTGTGATAATTCAGTTTCTTCAATGTGAAGAAGTTCCTCATCAGTATCGTGGTTGGGTGTTGTTTGCATTTGTAGAACCTGCATGTTGTGTGTAAATGTTACGGTTAAACTGTTCATGGCCAGGAACAGCTGTTCGATGTCCTGGGCATCGGTGTGGTTCAGGTCAAGTAGTGGTGCTAAAAATGTCTTCAAAATGGAATTTGACACTGTTAAAGAGAGCTCCGTTTTGTTTTCTTTAAACTCAAAAATGCCACCGAGTTTTGTGACGTAAGCGGTGCCACTCCTTAACATTTTGCACTTTGTGCAGCGGTGGAAAGCAAATTGCGGAGAAAAATCTTGCTGAAGAGTGGCACACTTTGGGCAGTGTTTACTAATGTTTATTTGGACACCTTGCAAAGCAGAGGTGATGGTTTTGTGAGAAGTAATTTTGTCTTCAGACATTTGGTCCAGTAGAAATTTGAACTTTTGAAGGTGTAATTGTCGAGTGTCTGGTTGATTGTAAAAAGGTTTTTTGTTGGTACCTTTTTGTCATTAAGTTCGTAAAGTCATACGAATTCCCTTGATGGACGTCATTAATAAAGTTGTCCCACAAGGCAATTTGAATTCCTCCGGTTTCATCATTTATCCAACAGTTCATTACCTCTCCTTCAGTCTTGTTAAAAAATTCATTTTTAACAGACTGTATCTTTGTTACTTTGGCTTTTAGTGTGGGTATCTGTACACAAAGAGAGTGCGAGAGAGAAATCAGTCATGCCATTTGTTTTCAATGTACTTCAACTTTTAATTTGTATGGAAAAATGTTGTGCAACTTACATGATGCTGTGCATCTAGGGTTTTCATTTCGGCAATGGTGGAGGGGTATAGTTGCTTCGGGGGTTTATGGGGGAATGGTACTTGAGTCACTTCGAGTGTTGTAGAGCTGGTACTCTGGATATCATATTTTGTGTCATTGCTGTCTGGAAAATGAAAGAAACATTTTTAAAAAATTAGATGACAAGGAGGCACATGTGCAATCACTTACATTTTACTTAAAATACCATGTCATTTTTTTTAAATACTAATAATAACAACAAACAAAGCATTGTGAGTTTGTAATAAATGTTGACCACGTCACAAAAGTAAACCGAAACCATGTATACAACTATATACGTGCCTCACAGACATGAGAAATATATTAATGGAAAGTTTGAAATGTCTTCTTTAAAAAACATGAACTGATTCAAATCTTAAACACTTTCAGATTATGTAATCTGCATGAAACAGTTTCTTGTTTTTTCAAGACACATTATTTATTGTTTGCAGGTGCACCACAGCAAGCTTTATGCGTTTGAGCACTGATTAGTTGATTATGTACATAGGGGATTAAAGGCTTATGATTTATTCATATAAATGTGCTATCCGTTGACTAATTGCTTAAGTGAACAATTGCTAGTTGACTAGAAAAATCTTGGGCAACCAAAGGAAAAAAAAAAAGTAAAGTAACTTATGGGATCACAATTAAAAATGACTACAAATAAAAAGTGGAGTAAAATATACAAGGCATACTTACTTGGAACTTTCTTTGCATTCATGAGTTTGATTGCAGAGCAGTTTCTTGCAGCATTGTTCCATGAGGTTTGTTGATTACACTGAAAGATGACGGTGTGGTGGTATGTGTCCCTGTCGGTTTCTAGTGAAGCGGTGAAGTATTTGCTATTAATTTTAGATAGTTTTATGGGTGATACAGAATGCACGTATCCTGAAATTGAGTCTGGAAGTTGGTTCATTTTTCTCTCAATTTTGTTTTTCAATATTTCTTTTCTTACAGTGGAAAAGTTCTAATGGAATTCTTTGCAGGATACTCTGGTATTTAACATAATTCACAATTGATTGGGAATGTACCATTACTAATTAAAACAGATTGAGTTGGTTCATAGTTAATTAATTGGAGTGTGTCATTCGTTGATGTTGATTTTAAGTTTATTAGTTAATTAAGGTCTTTAGTGGTAAGTTGTGGATAGATTAATACCTGTAAGTTAATTGGCTTGTTTGTCATTACACTACATTTGATTTTTGCCTGTTATGTATTTGTGGTATAGGCAGGTAAAAATAATACACCGATTTATGTATAGTTTTGTATAGATATTTACAAGTATTGTGCAATAAAGAAAAATGACAATGATATTTTATGGAATTATTTCTTTATTCATTTTAGTAAATATAATTTTTGTGTGGTAAACTTTGAAAAGTTGAGTGACATGTACAGCAATGATACTGGTATGATGAAACTGTCTGTTAAGTCTGTGTTACTGCTGTTGTTGATATTATCACTGGTCCAGACAAAGTAATTAATATGAATCAAAGCAGTCAATGTTTTGCATACAATGCATCAAATAGAGATTGTGGTAAGTCTATTCAATATTAAGTATCAGTTATATCCATTGAACAACAAAATTCCCTTAGCGGTTTTAGTTAGTGTGTACATTTGGAGTATTAAAGTATTGATGGGTTATTATGTTTACTTCATTTCTATATAGATGAGTACTATTTATTTAATTTTTACCCAAAATGAGGTGATATGAGAATTATGCAACAAATTGCGAAGTGTCTGCTTTCAAATGAGGCTGAAAAGAGGTGGAGTCATTCGTCTGTGTTCCTAGAGCAGGTGAGGTTGATTCTAAGATAGATCTAAGATAGGTCAGAGCAAAAGATTAGAACAATGCTTGAATCAACACAATTTTTATACTAATCCAACACAGGGTTCGAACCCACAACCGGAACGGCTCGGGATTAGGAACACATGGTTCAGCAGATTGCGCCACTCAGAGGACGTACAATCACAAACAGCTTCAGTGTAAGAATGAGCACACAAAAGCAAGTTAACCAGATTAGCATGCTAAGCTATCTTAATGCTGATGTAGCTTATGGCTTATGACGTGGTACATCCAATCCTGGCAAAATAGATATCCTCGGATTCGACATGACACAAGGAATCGATAGACACCAATTTTATGATTTTGTGACAAACGGTTCACAAATTACAGCCTCTGAACCAATTTTGGGTCAACCTTGTTAAATTTGATCTCATCTAATCCCACTGTAAGAAACATTAGTACAGCTCTTACCCAGATAATAAAGGAGCTCAAATTTAAATTTATACACAATTTCAAAGTTGCCCCACACTGGTCTCAAACCCACGACCACAATGGTTCGGGATTCATGACGCATGGTTGAACCGATTGCACCACCCAGAGGACTTGTTTTACAATGCTGCAGAGGAGAGGCTTCAGTGTATGAATGAGCACACAAAATCATGTTAACGAGATTAGCATGCTAAGCTAGCTTAATGCTAATGTAGCTTATGGTTATCCTGATAGCTGAAGAGCCACATTAGAAAGAATGGCATCTGGTTAGCATGCTAACCAATTATTATGCTAAGTTAACTAGCATAAGGCAAAAAATGCAGGCTAGGTCAACTTCGGAGATGAATATCTCGGGAACGGTAGCAAATATAAAAAATCTGTTCAGTCATTTCTGTGCGGCTCAGTCCAAAGAACATCTGATCAAATTTTGGACAAAATTGAACAAGATTTGAAGGAGGAGTAGCGAAAAAACTGTTTTTCATTTGTTCCAATATGGCGGACAGTCACATTGTTGGAAAATGACAAATGAGATATCGACGGAATTGGCATAAGCCAAGGAACATAATGACGTAAAGAAATCAAAATTTGAACAATGTTTTCAAAAGTTATAAGCGTTTTTGCAAAATACCTTATATCTCTGGAACACTAGGTGGCGCTGTGTTCAATCTTCTCATGTACCTTCAAAGCCTTGTGTTGATCATCCATACAAAATTTTGTGAAGATATGTCAAATAGTTTAAAAGTTATTGCAAATTATGACAAAATTCAAAATGGCGGACACGTGGTACATCCTATCCTGGCAAAATTGATATCCACGGATTCGGCATGACCCAAGGAATCCATAGATACCACATTTGTGATTTTTTGACAAACTGTTCAAAAGTTATTGACCAAAATAGCAATTTTTCATATCTCATGACCCGTAGGTGGCGCTGTTCCCAACTTTGGCATGGAACCTCAGATCATGCTTCCGGTGAAGTGTACCAATTTTCGTTTCGATTGATCCAATTTTGGCCGAGATACAGCCTCTTAGCCAATTTTGGGTGGACCTCGTTAAGTTTGCGACACCATAACTTTTGAACAAAGATGAATAAAAAAAATCTGTTCAGTCATTTCTGTGCGGCTTAGTCCAAAGATCATTTGAGCAAATGTTGGACAAAATTGGAGAAATTTTGAAGGAGGAGTAGCGAAAAAACTGAATACTGTACTTTTCAAAATGGCCACTACTGTAATGGGCGGAGTCTTAATGTAATGTATTGGTTGTGATCAGAATGATGAGAGGAATCAGGTGTACTAAGTTTCATTTCTCTAGATCAAAGGGTTCAAAAGTTATAACCATTTCAATGTTGAATTTTTGAACTGGTGGTGGCGCTATGGAGTTGGTCCTAGAGACTCAAAAATTGGTCCAATTACTATTCATTAGCATCACTAGAAGTGTACCAAATTTCATCATTTTCCTATTTACGGTTCATAGGGCTGCCATAGACTTCCATTGGCGGAAGAAGAATAATAATAATAATAATTAAAGCTGCAAGCAGCCTTTCCGGGGCCAAGCCCTTCTGGTTGTTTGGCTTGTTTGGATACATTATTTTTTTACTAGGAATCTTTTGAACATTGCACAATTCACATGGTTTAACATTTGCTACACATTGGAAATGATTTAACAATCTTCAAAGTTAAAGCCTTTTGCTTTACTTAGTATTTGGTTTACACTCATACACTGTGGTTTGCTTAATAATTTTACAGAGACTTAAGATGTTGAAGGTAGAATCGCTGTAGCACAATGCGGAGCCAGAAGAGCAAAAGATTAGTAGAATGCTTGAATACAAGAATCGACTCGACATAATACACAATTTTATGTAGTCATCCTACGCAGGATTCGAACCCCCAACCAGAATGGTTTGGGACTCATAGCACATGGATTAACAGCTTGCGCCACTTAGAGGACATAGAGTTACAAGCTGCAGAGGAGAGCATTCAGTGTAAGAATGAGCACACAAAATCATGTTAACGAGATTAGCATGCTAAGCTAGCTTAATGCTAACGTAGCTTATGGTTATCCTGATAGCTGAAGAGCCACATTAGAAAGAATGGCATTTGGTTAGCATGCTAACCAATAATTATGCTAAGCTAACTAGCATAAGACAACAAACAGGGTCAACTTCAGAGAGGAATATCATGGGAATGTAGACAACTATCAAAAATCTGTTCAGTCATTTCTGTGCGGTTCGGTCTAAAGAACATCTGATAAAATTTTGGACAAAATTGAGCAAGATTTGAAGGAGTAGTGAAAAAACAGTTTTTCATTTGTTCCAACATGGCGGACAGTCACATTGTTGGAAAATGACAAATGAGACATTGTCGGAATTGGCATAAACCAAGGAACGTAATGACATAAAGCAATCAAAATTTGAACAATGTTTTCAAAAGTTAAGCATTTTTGCAAAAAACATAACTCTGGAACACTAGGTGGCGCTGTGTTCAAACTTCTCAGGTACCTTCAGGACATGGTGTTGATCATCCCTACCAACTTTTGTGATATGTCAAATAGTTTAAAAGATATGTCAATTTATGACAAAATTCCAAATGGCGGACACATGGTTCATTCGGAATGTGTAAGAAAACACATTTCTAATTAAATGGGAAGAAAGATTAATGTAAGTATTATCTGGGTAAAAATAATTCAAGTGACAATTCACAGCTTTATAAATGTTCAGAGAAAGAGCAAAATATATATTTATCTGGGTTATAGGTAATTCAGAATGTATCAGTACTGAAGGGTGATAGTTCAGCCCTTATAGTAGTATTTATTTTCATTGTAACAATTCAAAGTTCATTGCAGTGCTGAAACAATTGAATAAACAAGACAATGTATCTGGAATGTGGAAACCACAGTCTTTTGGTCAACTGCATGTCATTTACAACAGTAACATGTGGTTGGCCAACACATTGCAGTTTCTGAGTTCTTGGTTGGGAACAATTTAAGAAAAAAAAATCTGGTTTAACCATTTTTGTGCAGCTCATTTATAATTTGACTGAAATTACACACTAGACATTTAGACCAATAATGGAAATTTTATAGGGGACTAAAATTAAAGTACAGTTCGTATGAAAAGAGGATTAGTTGGAGTTTAAAAACAAACCAAAATTTAAAGCAATATAAATGGAAGTACAGGTACAAAGATAAAGAGGACAAAAGTTAGTGACGTATTGCATTTATTTAGAAGGAAATCAATTTGGGTGAAAAAAAAAGTAACCATCAAAAGTAAAACATTGATAAAGAAAGCAAAACATTGATAAAGAAAGCATCCTCTATAGTTGCAAAACTTAAACATTTAATCAAGTAGGAAAAAAGCATCATAATTAAATCATTTTACAGTAATGTATATTTCCATTACAAATTTTAGCAACTAGAAATGGGGGAAAAAAACAAACAAACATTTTAACTATTAAAAAAAGGAAACCCCTATAGATACACATCTACACATTTTTTACAACAAAATACAAGTTATACAGGCCATATAGACTTATCACAAGTTTTGTTTTTTTTACAAAATTGTTTGTTTTTTGTTACAGGTCTTTTTTGCGGGATGAAAACTGCAGCAGGTTCTTGTGATGATTCAGTTTCTCCAATTTGAAGAAATTGTTCGTCGCTTGAATGTTTGGTTTCTGTTGCAGGTGTTTTTTGCGGGATGAAAACTGCAGCAGGTTCTTGTGATAATTGAGTTTCTTCAATTTGAACAAATTGTTTGTCGCTTGAATGTTTGGTTTCTGTTACAGGTGTTTTTTGCGGGATGAAAACTCTGGCAGGTTCTTGTGATAATTCAGTTTCTTCAATGTGAAGAAGTTCCTCATCAGTATCGTGGTTGGGTGTTGTTTGCATTTGTAGAACCTGCATGTTGTGTGTAAATGTTACGGTTAAACTGTTCATGGCCAGGAACAGCTGTTCGATGTCCTGGGCATCGGTGTGGTTCAGGTCAAGTAGTGGTGCTAAAAATGTCTTCAAAATGGAATTTGACACTGTTAAAGAGAGCTCCGTTTTGTTTTCTTTAAACTCAAAAATGCCACCGAGTTTTGTGACGTAAGCGGTGCCACTCCTTAACATTTTGCACTTTGTGCAGCGGTGGAAAGCAAATTGCGGAGAAAAATCTTGCTGAAGAGTGGCACACTTTGGGCAGTGTTTACTAATGTTTATTTGGACACCTTGCAAAGCAGAGGTGATGGTTTTGTGAGAAGTAATTTTGTCTTCAGACATTTGGTCCAGTAGAAATTTGAACTTTTGAAGGTGTAATTGTCGAGTGTCTGGTTGATTGTAAAAAGGTTTTTTGTTGGTACCTTTTTGTCATTAAGTTCGTAAAGTCATACGAATTCCCTTGATGGACGTCATTAATAAAGTTGTCCCACAAGGCAATTTGAATTCCTCCGGTTTCATCATTTATCCAACAGTTCATTACCTCTCCTTCAGTCTTGTTAAAAAATTCATTTTTAACAGACTGTATCTTTGTTACTTTGGCTTTTAGTGTGGGTATCTGTACACAAAGAGAGTGCGAGAGAGAAATCAGTCATGCCATTTGTTTTCAATGTACTTCAACTTTTAATTTGTATGGAAAAATGTTGTGCAACTTACATGATGCTGTGCATCTAGGGTTTTCATTTCGGCAATGGTGGAGGGGTATAGTTGCTTTGGGGGTTTATGGGGGAATGGTACTTGAGTCACTTCGAGTGTTGTAGAGCTGGTACTCTGGATATCATATTTTGTGTCATTGCTGTCTGGAAAATGAAAGAAACATTTTTAAAAAATTAGATGACAAGGAGGCACATGTGCAATCACTTACATTTTACTTAAAATACCATGTCATTTTTTTTAAATACTAATAATAACAACAAACAAAGCATTGTGAGTTTGTAATAAATGTTGACCACGTCACAAAAGTAAACCGAAACCATGTATACAACTATATACGTGCCTCACAGACATGAGAAATATATTAATGGAAAGTTTGAAATGTCTACTTTAAAAAACATGAACTGATTCAAATCTTAAACACTTTCAGATTATGTAATCTGCATGAAACAGATTCTTGTTTTTTCAAGACACATTATTTATTGTTTGCAGGTGCACCACAGCAAGCTTTATGCGTTTGAGCACTGATTAGTTGATTATGTACATAGGGGATTAAAGGCTTATGATTTATTCATATAAATGTGCTATCCGTTGACTAATTGCTTAAGTGAACAATTGCTAGTTGACTAGAAAAATCTTGGGCAACCAAAGGAAAAAAAAAAAGTAAAGTAACTTATGGGATCACAATTAAAAATGACTACAAATAAAAAGTGGAGTAAAATATACAAGGCATACTTACTTGGAACTTTCTTTGCATTCATGAGTTTGATTGCAGAGCAGTTTCTTGCAGCATTGTTCCATGAGGTTTGTTGATTACACTGAAAGATGACGGTGTGGTGGTATGTGTCCCTGTCGGTTTCTAGTGAAGCGGTGAAGTATTTGCTATTAATTTTAGATAGTTTTATGGGTGATACAGAATGCACGTATCCTGAAATTGAGTCTGGAAGTTGGTTCATTTTTCTCTCAATTTTGTTTTTCAATATTTCTGTTCTTACAGTGGAAAAGTTCTAATGGAATTCTTTGCAGGATACTCTGGTATTTAACATAATTCACAATTGATTGGGAATGTACCATTACTAATTAAAACAGATTGAGTTGGTTCATAGTTAATTAATTGGAGTGTGTCATTCGTTGATGTTGATTTTAAGTTTATTAGTTAATTAAGGTCTTTAGTGGTAAGTTGTGGATAGATTAATACCTGTAAGTTAATTGGCTTGTTTGTCATTACACTACATTTGATTTTTGCCTGTTATGTATTTGTGGTATAGGCAGGTAAAAATAATACACCGATTTATGTATAGTTTTGTATAGATATTTACAAGTATTGTGCAATAAAGAAAAATGACAATGATATTTTATGGAATTATTTCTTTATTCATTTTAGTAAATATAATTTTTGTGTGGTAAACTTTGAAAAGTTGAGTGACATGTACAGCAATGATACTGGTATGATGAAACTGTCTGTTAAGTCTGTGTTACTGCTGTTGTTGATATTATCACTGGTCCAGACAAAGTAATTAATATGAATCAAAGCAGTCAATGTTTTGCATACAATGCATCAAATAGAGATTGTGGTAAGTCTATTCAATATTAAGTATCAGTTATATCCATTGAACAACAAAATTCCCTTAGCGGTTTTAGTTAGTGTGTACATTTGGAGTATTAAAGTATTGATGGGTTATTATGTTTACTTCATTTCTATATAGATGAGTACTATTTATTTAATTTTTACCCAAAATGAGGTGATATGAGAATTATGCAGCATGTGTCATGTAATGTCTGTTTCATTCATACATCAAGTTAGATGGCGCCCTTGCCTAGAAAGTGTTCAAAACATTTCAGAAAATCCTTTATATAGCATTTAACGATCGGTGCAGCTGAATAACATGCAGGTAAAGACATTCTGAGGGATGAATGTTCAAGATAATAAACAAACTTTTATGAAGATATATGTTTTGTGTTATTACAGCCACATCCTAAATATGTGTTTTAAATTACTTCACCGTACATTTAAGCTCTTTATAAGTGCGTTTCTTGTGACAATAATTAATTCTGTCTTGGCAACAAATTGCGAAGTGTCTGCTTTCAAATGAGGCTGAAAAGAGGTGGAGTCATTCGTCTGTGTTCCTAGAGCAGGTGAGGTTGATTCTAAGATAGATCTAAGATAGGTCAGAGCAAAAGATTAGAACAATGCTTGAATCAACACAATTTTTATACTAATCCAACACGGGGTTCGAACCCACAACCGGAACGGCTCGGGATTAGTAACACATGGTTCAGCAGATTGCGCCACTCAGAGGACGTACAATCACAAACAGCTTCAGTGTAAGAATGAGCACACAAAAGCAAGTTAACCAGATTAGCATGCTAAGCTATCTTAATGCTGATGTAGCTTATGGCTTATGACGTGGTACATCCAATCCTGGCAAAATAGATATCCTCGGATTCGACATGACACAAGGAATCGATAGACACCAATTTTATGATTTTGTGACAAACGGTTCACAAATTACAGCCTCTGAACCAATTTTGGGTCAACCTTGTTAAATTTGATCTCATCTAATCCCACTGTAAGAAACATTAGTACAGCTCTTACCCAGATAATAAAGGAGCTCAAATTTAAATTTATACACAATTTCAAAGTTGCCCCACACTGGTCTCAAACCCACGACCACAATGGTTCGGGATTCATGACGCATGGTTGAACCGATTGCACCACCCAGAGGACTTGTTTTACAATGCTGCAGAGGAGAGGCTTCAGTGTATGAATGAGCACACAAAATCATGTTAACGAGATTAGCATGCTAAGCTAGCTTAATGCTAATGTAGCTTATGGTTATCCTGATAGCTGAAGAGCCACATTAGAAAGAATGGCATCTGGTTAGCATGCTAACCAATTATTATGCTAAGTTAACTAGCATAAGGCAAAAAATGCAGGCTAGGTCAACTTCGGAGATGAATATCTCGGGAACGGTAGCAAATATAAAAAATCTGTTCAGTCATTTCTGTGCGGCTCAGTCCAAAGAACATCTGATCAAATTTTGGACAAAATTGAACAAGATTTGAAGGAGGAGTAGCGAAAAAACTGTTTTTCATTTGTTCCAATATGGCGGACAGTCACATTGTTGGAAAATGACAAATGAGATATCGACGGAATTGGCATAAGCCAAGGAACATAATGACGTAAAGAAATCAAAATTTGAACAATGTTTTCAAAAGTTATAAGCGTTTTTGCAAAATACCTTATATCTCTGGAACACTAGGTGGCGCTGTGTTCAATCTTCTCATGTACCTTCAAAGCCTTGTGTTGATCATCCATACAAAATTTTGTGAAGATATGTCAAATAGTTTAAAAGTTATTGCAAATTATGACAAAATTCAAAATGGCGGACACGTGGTACATCCTATCCTGGCAAAATTGATATCCACGGATTCGGCATGACCCAAGGAATCCATAGATACCACATTTGTGATTTTTTGACAAACTGTTCAAAAGTTATTGACCAAAATAGCAATTTTTCATATCTCATGACCCGTAGGTGGCGCTGTTCCCAACTTTGGCATGGAACCTCAGATCATGCTTCCGGTGAAGTGTACCAATTTTCGTTTCGATTGATCCAATTTTGGCCGAGATACAGCCTCTTAGCCAATTTTGGGTGGACCTCGTTAAGTTTGCGACACCATAACTTTTGAACAAAGATGAATAAAAAAAATCTGTTCAGTCATTTCTGTGCGGCTTAGTCCAAAGATCATTTGAGCAAATGTTGGACAAAATTGGAGAAATTTTGAAGGAGGAGTAGCGAAAAAACTGAATACTGTACTTTTCAAAATGGCCACTACTGTAATGGGCGGAGTCTTAATGTAATGTATTGGTTGTGATCAGAATGATGAGAGGAATCAGGTGTACTAAGTTTCATTTCTCTAGATCAAAGGGTTCAAAAGTTATAACCATTTCAATGTTGAATTTTTGAACTGGTGGTGGCGCTATGGAGTTGGTCCTAGAGACTCAAAAATTGGTCCAATTACTATTCATTAGCATCACTAGAAGTGTACCAAATTTCATCATTTTCCTATTTACGGTTCATAGGGCTGCCATAGACTTCCATTGGCGGAAGAAGAAGAATAATAATAAATATAGCTGCAAGCAGCAATACGGGGCCAAGCCCTGCAAGGCACAGCAAGCAGACAAAATACAGCAATCTACAAGTACTGTAAGCACAGCAGCGCAGCAAGCATTTAAGCAACAACAGCAGTGCGGAGCCAGAAGAACAAAAAGAGCAGAAATTGAATATACATGTAAATGTACACCAAGCACAGCAGTGCAGCGAGCATTTAAGCACCAACAGCAGTGCAGAGCCAGAAGGAATTGAAATGACAACTTTATACAAAATTTTAAAGTTGTCCCACACAGGACTCGAACCCACAACCATATTGGTTAAGGATTCATGACACATGGTTTAGCACATTGCGCCACTCAGAGGACATGAATTTCAAAGCAGCAGAGGAGAGGATTCAGTGTGAGAATGAGTTCACAAAAAACTTCCATAACATGTTAACGAGATTAGCATGCAAAGCTAGCTTAATGCTAATGTAGCTTATGGTTAACCTGATAGCTGAAGAGCCACATTAGAAAGAATGGCATCTGGTTAGCATGCTAACCAATGATTATGCTAAGCTAACTAGCATAAGGCAACAAACACAGGCTAGGTCAACTTTGGAGACAAATATCTCAAGAACAGTAGCGAATATCAAAAATCTGTTCACTCACTTCTGTGCGGCTTACTCCAAAGAACATCTGATCAAAATTTGTGGCAAAATTGAGCAAGATTTGAAAGAGGAGTAGCGGAAAAACTGTTTTTCATTTGTTCCAATATGGCGGACAGTCGAATTGTTGGAAAATGACAAATAAGATGTCGTCGGAATCGGCATAAGCCAAAGAACGTAGTGACATAAAGAAATCAAAATTTGAACAATGTTTTCAAGAGTTATAAGCATTTTTGCAAAAGACCTTATATCTCTGGAACACTAGGTGGCGCTGTGCTCAATCTTCTCATGGACCTTCAGGACATTGTGTCGATGATCCATACTAAATTTTGTGAAGATATGTCAAATAGTTTAAAAGTTATTGCAAATTATGACAAAATTCAAAATGGTGGAGACGTGGTTCATCCGATCTTGGATAATTCATTGTCCACGGATTCGGCATGATGCAAGGAATCCATAGATACCACATTTATGGTTTTCTGACAAACTGTTCAAAAGTTATTGGCCAAAATAGCAATTTTCCAGATCTCATGACCCATAGGTGGCGCTGTTCCCAACTTTGGCATGGAACCTCAGATAATGCTTCTGATGAAGTGTACCAATTTTCGTTTCGATTGATCAAAGTTTGGCCGAGCTATAGCTTCTGAACCATTTTTGGGTCGACCTTGTTAAGTTTGCGACATCATAACTTTTTTTTTTCTAGTATAGTAAAAAAATCGGGGACAGTACTTTTATGCGGCTCAGTCCGAAGATCATTTGAGCACATGTTTGGACAAAATTAGACCAATTTTGAAGGAGGAGTAGCAAAAAAACTGCATACTGTACTTTTCAAAATGGCCACTACTGTAATGGGTGGAGTCTTAATGTAAGATATTGGTTTTGATCAGCATGATGAGTTGAATCAGGTGTACTAAGTTTCATTTTTCTAGATCAAAGGGTTCAAAAGTTATAACCATTTCAATGTTGGATTTTTGAACTGCTGGTGGCGCTATAGAGTTGGTCCTAGAGACTCAAAAATTGCTACATTTACTATTCATGGCCATCACTACAAGTGTGCCAAATTTCATCATTTTCCTATGTACGGTTCAATAACAATTGCTAATATAGCTGCAAGCAGCAATACGGGGCCAAGCCCTGCAAGGCACAGCAAGCAGACAAAATACAGCAATCTACAAGTACTGTAAGCACAGCAGCGCAGCAAGCATTTAAGCAACAACAGCAGTGCGGAGCCAGAAGAACAAAAAGAGCAGAAATTGAATATACATGTAAATGTACACCAAGCACAGCAGTGCAGGAAGCATTTAAGCACCAACAGCAGTGCAGAGCCAGAAGGAATTGAAATGACAACTTTATACAAAATTTTTAAGTTGCCCTACACAGGACTCGAACCCATAACCATATTGGTTAAGGATTCATGACACATGGTTTAGCACATTGCGCCACTCAGAGGATGTACAATCACAGACTGCAGAGGAGAGGCTTCAGTGTAAGAATGAGCACAAGCATTTAAGCAACAACAGCAGTGCGGAGCCAGAAGAACAAAAAGAGCAGAAATTGAATATACATGTAAATGTACACCAAGCACAGCAGTGCAGGAAGCATTTAAGCACCAACAGCAGTGCAGAGCCAGAAGGAATTGAAATGACAACTTTATACAAAATTTTTAAGTTGCCCTACACAGGACTCGAACCCACGACCAGAATGGTTCAGGATTCTAGATACATGGTTTAGCAGATTGCACCACTCAGAGGACGTACAATCATTAACTGCAGAGGAGAGCTTCAGTGTAAGAATGAGCACACAAAAGCAAGTTAACCAGATTAGCATGCTAAGCTATCTTAATGCTAATGTAGCTTATGATCTGGTATATCCAATCCTGGCAAAAAAGATATCCTCGGATTCGACATGACGCAAGGAATCGATAGACACCAATTTTATGATTTTGTGACAATCTGTTCCCAAGTTACAGCCTCTAAACCAATTATGGGTCGACCTCATTAAGTTTGCGACATCATAACTTTTTTTTTTCCAGTATAGCAAAAAATTCTGTTCAGTCATTTCTATGCGGCTAAGTCCAAAGATCATTTGAGCACATGTTTGGACAAAATTGAGCAAAATTTGAAGGAGGAGTAGCGAAAAAACTGTTTTTCATTTGTTCCAATATGGTGGACAGTCACATTGTTGGAAAATGACAAATGAGATTTCGACCGAATCGGCATAAGCCAAGGAAAATAATGAAGCAAAGAAATCAAAATTTGAACAATGTTTTCAAGAGTTATAAGCGTTTTTGCAAAATATCTTATATCTCTGGAACACTAGGTGGCACTGTGTTCAAAGTTCTCAGGTACCTTCAGGCCATGCTAATGATGATCCTTACCAATTTTGGTGCCGATATGTCAAATGCTTTATAAGATATTGCAATTTATGACAAAAATCAAAATGGCGGACAAGTGGTTCTTCCAATCCTGGCAAAATCAGTATCCACGGATTCAGCATGACCCAAGGAATCCATAGATACCAAATTTCATGATTTTCTGACACTGTTCAAAAGTTTTTGGCCAAAACAGCCATTTTCCATATCTCATGACCCATAGGTGGCGCTGTTAGTGATAAAAACATTTGAGCAGTAAATCAGCATATTAAAATTAATTCTAAAACATATGACATTAAAGACTAGAGATAAGATCCTGAAAATTCAATTTTGCATTATAAGAATGAACAAAATATATCGTAGTAAAAATAAGGGACAGTTTTACTCAGTTTAGATCAATTTAATGCAAAATATATTTGGCAAAAATAAATAGATTTTTTTCCCATAAAGTCATTTCAATCATTATTTAAACATGTTTACATGAAAAAAAATTATATATATTATATAATCATACCAACAATGGTAATCGCAAATACCTCCAAATAGTAATCAAAATACGAAATACACATTAGATACATACCAACAATGGTAATCACAAATACCTGCAAAGGTAATCAAAATATGTATCATAACACTACCTATGAATACATAAATACTTGACAAGATGTTTATGCCAAATGAAATGAAAAACATTTTCATGCAGAAAATTCTTCTTTTTTTTTTTTTTTTATTTATCAGCTAACAATTTTTTTGAACATGTCTAAAATATTCTGTATTTCAGTTTTCAAACTACAATAAGGAGCATTGCTGTTTTCTGTAATAAGAAACATTTCTTGAGCAGAAAATAAGTATATTAAAATGATTTGTAAACCATATGACATTATAGACTAGAGTAATGATGCTGAAAATTCAAATTTGCATTACAAGAATGAACAAAGTAGATTGTATTATAAAAAGGGACAGTTTTGCTTTTAGTTTAAACCAATTTAATACATAGTATGTTTTCAACAAGAAATCAAAAAGTTCTCTTCCATGCAATCAATTATCAATATTTGCAAAAGTAAAAAACTAATACAAATAACACATTACATAAATAAATGATAAATCATACCAACAATGGTAATCACAAATACCTGCAAAGGTATCAAACAAAAGGGTAACATCAACATATATAATATAACACTACCTATAAACACTTGACAATATGATCACAAGAATAAACTAAATATATTGTTTAAGAGATACTTTTGGTCTTAGTTTAACCAATTAAATACAAAGTATATTTTCAACAAGAAATTAAAAATTCTCTTCCACACTATCATTTAAATTATAAATTTACAAATTTAAAAAAAAAAAAAAACACATTAGATGCATCAAATATAATCATACCAACAATGGTAATGAGAAATACCTGCAAAGGTATATTAAAAAAAAATATATATATATATATATATATATATATATATATATATATATATATATATATATATTAGCGGGAAAAAAAATCATTTTTTTGTTTTTAATTGCATGCCTACAGATCTCAACTTTTTATTTGTGTGTTTTGGCTCTTGTACTGGTGGTGATGGCGTCTCAATGTCAGTTTGTGTGTCTTGAATTGCATAATCAGATGTGTCAGTTGGTGTAGGATGTGTACTCTGTGGTGGTGTATGAATTTGAAGCATGTCTTGATCCAAGTCTGTATCTTGGAAGAAAGGTGTAGATGGTCCAGCTCTATCATCAGTTATTGTGTTGGTGTTAATTGGCTCAATCTTTATGATAAAATCATTATGTGTTGTGACTTTCATTTCTGGTAATTCAAGTAGTGCATCAACAATATCGTCGTCAGATCTACTGCGTTTTAAGTCAACGATTGTGCCAATAATGTTATTGCCAATTTTGGCTGTAAATATTTTGCCAGATGTAGATTTCATTGTTAAGTTCCCGAAAGTTTTCATTTGTATTGCAGCTGATTTGAATTGAGTTTTACATTTCTCACACAGTATTTTTGAGCTTGATAGTGACATATTGATAGGGTGTTTTAATGGACAGATATACGTATTTGTAATTTGTGCGCCAATTATTTCACAGTTTTGACTGTTTGAAGATGTGGTTGGAAGAAGGACTGCAGTGTCTTGAGAATTAATGATTCTGAATTCTGTGTCTTTGGTTGTAGTCAAGTATGGTTTGTTGTTGTATTGTCTTACGGAGATATTTGACATGCTGTACCACCGGTCAACTTCAAGGCAGTGCTCGCCCCACACAGTCAGTTCTGCAGATGATGTTGCGTCACAAACAGTGTAAATGGTTTTTTCCAGGAAAGTTCCATCTCTCATTATATTGTGGCCCTCGCTCTCCTGTTGAGCGATTTTGACATTGAGTAGTACCTATTGAAAGAGAAATTTACACAGATTAGTAAAACAGTATGTTAAAGCTCGTTTTCAATTTCAGTAACATGTTTATTTCAATTACATGTATGTATATTTAAAATAATGTTATTTTTTTATATGCATATAAATAAGCATAGGAGTTATCTTTAAAAGCAGACTGTGGATACATTTTCAAATCATACTGCCAAGTCACACCATATATTTGAAAGACAGTGGTGTGCAATGCAGCTTCAATGTTCTTTTGAAGTGTAAAATGTGCAAGTGTGGCTAAACAGCCCCTAATGTTAGGACCAAACTTGAAAATTCTCTCGTGTCAGCATGCACACATAAATTTAGTTCAATATAAATTCAAGTTGTGGAATCAAAGTTTATAAGGGTATTTCTGTTATAGTGGTTAATGTTTAAGTAATATGTGATTAAGTCCATTTAAAATAGATACTGTACATTCAAATTTTCTTATAAAAATGTACTTACTCGTTCATATTGGGAGCTGGTTTTAAGGATGTGCTCCAATGTAAACACTTTCAGATCTGTTTTTTGCGTGTTGTAAATGAATCCAGCATCTCTTATACACAATAATTTAGACGTGTTTGTGAAAAGAATGTCTACTTTCCCGGAATACAGCTGCGAAGGTTGTATCACAATATTCTCCAGCTTAATGGGTCTCCTAGGAGTTGCATGGATTAAGGAAATATAGTTAGTTGTCTGGTATACAGTTTAAAGAGTAAAGTCACACAATCTAAAAAGATGATTGTTTTAAGTTTTCTTGCACTTTAGTAACATTTCTTTTTATAACTGTATGGTACTAATAAATCGTCATATACTAAAATGGATCTTTAGGTTACAGTTCATGGTTGTCTGTTCCCTCTTTTTTTAAATAAAATAAATGTCTTTATCAAAGATTCATAATTAAAACAAATATTATAGACTCGAATTCTAACAATTTAAAGCATCTTAAAATGTATTTTTATATTAAATTTCAAATTTTCATACAATCTTCATGCATAAACAATCCCAGTCACAAGATCATTAAAGCCACTAAATCAATCTTGAGGCTCTAAATTAAAATTACATCTCAAAGATTGAGGGGTGAAACAAACCCCAATATTAATAAATTCAAAAAGGAAAAAATATAAATTAATATTAATCAAATAAATATTTATCACATACAGTTATTAATTTTAATGAGAATAATCTAACATAATAAAAGTATTTTTATAACACCATGGGTTCTAGCGCTTTCATTACAAATATTGTTTATTTAGCTGGAAGGGTTCTGCAATTTTTATGAATCAAATAATTTTAACATGGTATGGTTTAGAACCATTTTTAAGAATGCGTTTAGAGCTAAAAGGTCATTGTGAATGTACTTTTCATAAGAACAACATATGTAACTGACTCACCGATCATTTTCTGATGATTTGAATTGCCCGTGTAGTTCAGGCCTGAATATTCTGATTGTTGATGTGATGTCTTTTTGTTGTAATGTTGCGTCAAAAAAATGTTTCTTGGGGCCCTGTTTTATGTCAGTGACGTTGTGTATATATCCAACAACATTTGATGGACTTGCCATATCTATAAGAAATATTGTATGCACATTAAAAAAATAAAATAAAAAAAAATAAAAAAATTCAGATTTAATAATATGATTATCACTTACAGGAGTCACATGATTTAACATGTGGTTATAATTATCAGACATATGTTTTGTGATTTAGTTTGAGTATCTTTGAAATTACACAAAATATTATAAATAAAATATTAAAGTCATATTCTGAATTTAAAAATCATTAAAAGTATATTTAGACTAACCTGTGTGTCAGGGTGCAGGCTGAACAATCTTTCTCCTTCTGAACAAATCTCCTTCTGAACAAATCTCCTTCTGAACAAATCTCCTTCTGAACAAATCTCCTTCTGAACAAATCTCCTTCTGAACAAATCTCCTTCTGAACAAATCTCCTTCTGAACAAATCTCCTTCTGAACAAATCTCCTTCTGAACAAATCTCCTTCTGAACAAATCTCCTTCTGAACAAATCTCCTTCTGAACAAATCTCCTTCTGAACAAATCTCCTTCTGAACAAATCTCCTTCTGAACAAATCTCCTTCTGAACAAATCTCCTTCTGAACAAATCTCCTTCTGAACAAATCTCCTTCTGAACAAAGCTAGAACGTTTTGTGTGGAACAGTTTTCTCTTAATCAAGGTGAACATATGGCAGGATACAGACACATTAAATAGACAAGAATGCACAAAGGATGATTGATCAGAATGGAACTACAAAAGGTGATGATGAGACAAAGAGAGACAGCTGTGATGAATATTAGTGTCTATGGTGATAAATGACAAGCAGGTGATGAGTTATCAGTGATGGCTGATGACGTGAAGGTGATGAACATATATAGTATATCAGATATGTTTAGTTGAAATTACTTTATGCTCAATGTCATGTGCTAACTTGAAGACATGTTTTGTTATTGTTCACACATTGGTTTTTATACATATGGTGCTGAATTGTGAAGTATTACTTTCTATGTATGTATTTTGAGCCCTGCTGTAGTATTGAATTGTGTTGGTAAATTTGAATATATAGTATAAATAGATAAAATGTGTGATGTATGAAATTGTTGACTATTTAAATAAACAAAAGTCAATTGTACCATTTTGTTGTGTTTAATATACAAATAAATACAATTATATTTGAAAGATGGATGTGAATAAACCTTGATTTTTTTCAGCATTAATCATATGGATAAGAAAACTCCATTTTAAAAACTTTTGAATTAAAATAATTGTGCATTTAAAAACAGATTAGAAAACTATTTACAGCATGTGACAAAACAGCAGTATAATTCAGTCATTGAACATTGAACATGAACATTGTCTTGACAATGGTATCATATGACAATTTTGAATGTAGACAATGTTAAGAATTACATTAATACAAGATTAGGGGTTTAAAATGATTCAAATTTGTATTGTCTGTGCTGAGGTGATCAATTTAATTATAAAGTGTATTTAAAAACATTAGGGGTTAAAAAACTATTTTGAGTAAATGAAAAAAAAAACAAATACAATGATTATTTAAAACAATTACAAAAGGGTATTCAAAATTGTGAAATAATTGGTGCACAAATAACTAACATGTCTGTCAATTAAACCATCACATTAGTAACATGCCACTATTCAGTTTGTGGCTATAAGCGTCCAAAAAGTGGCATAAGTGGCATAGTGTCCAAAATGTTAAACTCAATTCAAACCAACTGCAATAGAAGTTAAAACATAGAAACCTCATCATAAAAATCTACCTCTGACAACATTTTTACAGTAATAGCATTGAAATAGCATTGTTTGCACACTGGTTGATGTAAAATGCAACAGATCTAATGATGATATTGTTGATTTTCTGCTTGAACTATAAGAAAACTAACAGATACAATAGGTGCCTTGCCCCTTCGGGGCTTGGCCCCTAATAATAATAATAATAAGAAGAAAACTAACAGATACAATAGGTGCCTTGCCCCTTCGGGGCTTGGCCCCTAATAAGAAAACTAACAGATACAATAGGTGCCTTGTCCCTTCGGGGCTTGGCCCCTAATAATAATAATAATAATAAGAAAACTAACAGATACAATAGGTGCCTTGCCCCTTCGGGGCTTGGCCCCTAAAAAGCTGCAAGCAGCCTTTCCGGGGCCAAGCCCTTCTGGTTGTTTGGCTTGTTTGGATACATTCTTTTTTACTAGGAATCTTTTGAACATTGCACAATTCACATGGTTTAACATTTGCTACACATTGGAAACGATTTAACAATTTTCAAAGTTAAAGCCTTTTGCTATACTTAGTATTTGGTTTACACTCATACACTGTGGTTTGCTTAATAATTTTACAGAGACTTAAGATGTTGAAGGTAGAATCGCTGTAGCACAATGCGGAGCCAGAAGAGCAAAACATCAGAAATGTAATGTACATCAAGCACAGTAAGCACATCAATTACAGCAGCACAGCTAGCATTTAAGCACCAACAGCAGTGCAGAGCCGGAAGGAATTTAAATTATTATTTTATACACAATTTCAAAGTCGCCCCACACTGGTCTCGAACCCACGACCACAATGGTTCGGGATTCATGACGCATGGTTGAACCACTTGCGCCACCCAGAGGACATGTTTTACAAAGCTGCAGAGGAGAGGCTTCAGTGTGTGAATGAGCACACAAAATCATGTTAACGAGATTAGCATGCTAAGCTAACTTAATGCTAATATAGCTTATGATGTGGTACATCCAATCCTGGCAAAATAGATATCCTCAGATTCGACATGACGCAAGGAATCGATAGACACCAATTTTATGATTTTGTGACAAACTGTTCACAAGTTACCGCCTCTGAACCAATTATGGGTCGACCTCATTAAGTTTGCGACATCATAACTTTTTTTTTTCAGTATAGCAAAAAAAACGGGGACAGTACTTTTATGTGGCTCAGTCTGAAGATCATTTGAGTACATCTTTGGACAAAATTAGACCAATTTTGAAGGAGGAGTAGCGAAAAAACTGTTTTACATTCGCTCCAATATGGCGGCCAGTCACATTGTTGAAAAATAACATATGAGATATCGTTGAAATTGGCATAAGCCAAGGAATATATTGACATAAATAAATCAAATTTCAAGTAATGTTAGCAAAAGTTATAAGCGTTTTTTTCAAAAAACAATGATATCTATGGAACACTAGGTGGCGCTGTGATCAAACTTCTCAGGTACCTTCGGGCCATGCTAATGACGATCCATACCAAATTTGGTGAAGAAATTTCAAATAGTTTAAAAGATATTGCAAATTATGACAAAATTTAAAATGGCGGACACGTGGTACTTCCCATCATGGCAAAATCGATATCCACGGATTCGTTATGATCCAAGGAATCGATAGACACCAAGTTTATAATTTTCTGACAAACCGTTCACAAGTTATTGGCCAAAATATGCATTTTCCATATCTCATGACCCGTAGGTGGCGCTGTTCCCAACTTTGCCATGGAACCTCAGATCATGCTTCCGATGAAGTGTACCAATTTTCGTTTCGATTGATCAAAGTTTGGCCGAGCTATAGCTTCTGAACCAATTTTGGGTCGACCTCATTAAGTTTGCGACATCATAACTTTAGAACAAAGATGAATAAAAAAAATCGGGGACAGTACTTTTATGCGGCTCGGTCCGAAGATCATTTGAGCACATGTTTGGACAAAATCAGACCAATTTTGAAGGAGGAGTAGCAAAAAAACGCAATACTGTACTTTTCAAAATGGCTACTACTGTAATGGGCGGAGTCTTATTGTATGATATGGTTTGTGATCAGCATGATGAGAGCAATCAAGTATCCTATGTCTCTTTTCTGTGGATCAAAGGGTTAAAAAGTTATAACCATTTCAATGTTGAATTTTTGAACTGCTGGTGGCGCTATAGAGTTGGTCCTAGAGACTCAAAAATTGCCACTTTTACTATTCATGGCCATCACTACAAGTGTGCCAAATTTCATCATTTTCCTATGTACGGTTCATAGGGCTGCCATAGACTCCCATTTGCGGAAGAAGAATTGTTATTCTGACAATAACAATTGCTAATATAGCTGCAAGCAGCAATACGGGGCCAAGCCCTGCAAGGCACAGCAAGCAGACAAAATACAGCAATCTACAAGTACTGTAAGCACAGCAGCGCAGCAAGCATTTAAGCAACAACAGCAGTGCGGAGCCAGAAGAACAAAAAGAGCAGAAATTGAATATACATGTAAATGTACACCAAGCACAGCAGTGCAGGAAGCATTTAAGCACCAACAGCAGTGCAGAGCCAGAAGGAATTGAAATGACAACTTTATACAAAATTTTTAAGTTGCCCTACACAGGACTCGAACCCATAACCATATTGGTTAAGGATTCATGACACATGGTTTAGCACATTGCGCCACTCAGAGGATGTACAATCACAGACTGCAGAGGAGAGGCTTCAGTGTAAGAATGAGCACACAAAAGCAAGTTAACCAGATTAGCATGCTAAGCTAACTTAATGCTAATGTAGCTTATGATGTGGTACATCCAATCCTGGCAAAATAGATATCCTCAGATTCGACATGATGCAAGAAATCAATAGACACCAATTTTATGATTTTGTGACAAACTGTTCACAAGTTACCGCCTCTGAACCAATTATGGGTCGACCTCATTAAGTTTGCGACATCATAACTTTTTTTTTTCAGTATAGCAAAAAAAACGGGGACAGTACTTTTATGTGGCTCAGTCTGAAGATCATTTGAGTACATCTTTGGACAAAATTAGACCAATTTTGAAGGAGGAGTAGCGAAAAAACTGTTTTACATTCGCTCCAATATGGCGGCCAGTCACATTGTTGAAAAATAACATATGAGATATCGTTGAAATCGGCATAAGCCAAGGAATATATTGACATAAATAAATCAAATTTCAAGTAATGTTAGCAAAAGTTATAAGCGTTTTTTCAAAAAACAATGATATCTATGGAACACTAGGTGGCGCTGTGATCAAACTTCTCAGGTACCTTCGGGCCATGCTAATGACGATCCATACCAAATTTGGTGAAGAAATTTCAAATAGTTTAAAAGATATTGCAAATTATGACAAAATTTAAAATGGCGGACACGTGGTACTTCCCATCATGGCAAAATCGATATCCACGGATTCGTTATGATCCAAGGAATCGATAGACACCAAGTTTATAATTTTCTGACAAACCGTTCACAAGTTATTGGCCAAAATATGCATTTTCCATATCTCATGACCCGTAGGAGGCGCTGTTCCCAACTTTGGCATGGAACCTCAGATCATGCTTCCGATGAAGTGTACCAATTTTCGTTTCGATTGATCAAAGTTTGGCCGAACTATAGCTTCTGAACCAATTTTGGGTCGACCTCATTAAGTTTGCGACATCATAACTTTTTTTTTCCAGTATAGCAAAAAAATCGGGGACAGTACTTTTATGCGGCTCAGTCCGAAGATCATTTGAGCATATGTTTGGACAAAATTAGACCAATTTTGAAGGGGGAGTAGCAAAAAAACTTCATACTGTACTTTTCAAAATGGCCACTACTGTAATGGGCGGAGTCTTGATGTAAGATATTGGTTCTGATCAGCATGATGAGATGAATCAGGTGTACTAAGTTTCATTTTTCTAGATCAAAGGGTTCAAAAGTTATAACCATTTCAATGTTGAATTTTTGAACTGCTGGTGGCGCTATAGAGTTGGTCCTAGAGACTCAAAAATTGCTACAATTACTTTTCATTACCATCACTACAAGTGTGCCAAATTTCATCATTTTCCTATGTACGGTTCATAGGGCTGCCATAGACTTCCATTGGCGGAAGAAGAAGAAGAAGAAGAATAATAATAATAATAATAAGAAAACTAACAGATACAATAGGTGCCTTAGCCCCTTCGGGGCTTGGCCCCTAAATATAGCTGCAAGCAGCAATACGGGGCCAAGCCCTGCAAGGCACAGCAAGCAGACAAAATACAGCAATCTACAAGTACTGTAAGCACAGCAGCGCAGCAAGCATTTAAGCAACAACAGCAGTGCGGAGCCAGAAGAACAAAAAGAGCAGAAATTGAATATACATGTAAATGTACACCAAGCACAGCAGTGCAGCGAGCATTTACGCACCAACAGCAGTGCAGAGCCAGAAGGAATTGAAATGACAACTTTATACAAAATTTTAAAGTTGCCCTACACAGGACTCGAACCCACAACCATATTGGTTAAGGATTCATGACACATGGTTTAGCACATTGCGCCACTCAGAGGATGTACAATCACAGACTGCAGAGGAGAGGCTTAAGTGTAAGAATGAGCACACAAAAGCAAGTTAACCAGATTAGCATGCTAAGCTAACTTAATGCTAATGTAGCTTATGATGTGGTACATCCAATCCTGGCAAAATAGATATCCTCAGATTCGACATGATGCAAGGAATCGATAGACACCAATTTTATGATTTTGTGACAAACTGTTCACAAGTTACAGCCTCTGAACCAATTATGGGTCGACCTCATTAAGTTTGCGACATCATAACTTTTTTTTTTCAGTATAGCAAAAAAATCGGGGACAGTACTTTTATGCGGCTCAGTCCGAAGATCATTTGAGTACATGTTTGGACAAGATTAGACCAATTTTGAAGGAGGAGAAGCGAAAAAACTGTTTTACATTCGCTCAAATATGGCGGCCAGTCACATTGTTGAAAAATAACATATGAGATATCGTTGAAATCAGCATAAGCCAAGGAATATATTGACATAAAGAAATCAAATTTCAAGCAATGTTAGCAAAAGTTATAAGCGTTTTTAAAAAAAACAATGATATCTATGGAACACTAGGTGGCGCTGTGATCAAACTTATCAGGTACCTTCGGGCCATGCTAATGACGATCCATACCAAATTTGGTGAAGAAATTTCAAATAGTTTAAAAGATATTGCAAATTATGACAAAATTTAAAATGGCGGACACGTGGTACTTCCCATCATGGCAAAATCGATATCCACGGATTCGTTATGACCCAAGGAATCGATAGACACCAAGTTTATAATTTTCTGACAAACTGTTCACAAGTTATTGGCCAAAATATGCATTTTCCATATCTCATGACCCGTAGGTGGCGCTGTTCCCAACTTTGCCATGGAACCTCAGATCATGCTTCCGATGAAGTGTACCAATTTTCGTTTCGATTGATCAAAGTTTGGCCGAACTATAGCTTCTGAACCAATTTTGGGTCGACCTCATTAAGTTTGCGACATCATAACTTTTTTTTTCCAGTATAGCAAAAAAATCGGGGACAGTACTTTTATGCGGCTCAGTCCAAAGATCATTTGAGCACATGTTTGGACAAAATTAGACCAATTTTGAAGGGGGAGTAGCAAAAAAACTGCATACTGTACTTTTCAAAATGGCCACTACTGTAATGGGCGGAGTCTTAATGTAAGATATTGGTTCTGATCAGCATGATGAGATGAATCAGGTGTACTTAGTTTCATTTTTCTAGATCAAAGGGTTCAAAAGTACTAACCATTTCAATGTTGATTTTTTGAACTGCTGGTGGCGCTATAGAGTTGGTCCTAGAGACTCAAAAATTGCTACATTTACTATTCATGGCCATCACTACAAGTGTGCCAAATTTCATCATTTTCCTATGTATGGTTCATAGGGCTACCATAGACTTCCATTGGCGGAAGAAGAAGAAGAAGAAGAATAATAATAAATATAGCTGTAAGCAGCAATACGGGGCCAAGCCCTGCAAGGCACAGCAAGGAAAGGCCGCTGTAGCGCAATGAGGAGCCAGAAGAGCAAAACATCAGAAATTTAATGTACATCAAGCACAGCAAGTACTGTAAGCACATCAATTACAGCAGCACAGCAAGCATTTAAGCACCAACAGCAGTGCGGAGCCAGAAGAACAAAAAGAGCAGAAATTGAATATACATGTAAATGTACATCAAGTACAGCAGCACAGCAAGCATTTAAGCACCAACAGCAGTGCAGAGCCGCAAGAACAAAAACAGCAGAAATTAAATATAAATGAAGCACAGCGAGCATTTAAGCACCAACAGCAGTGCAGAGCCGAAAGGAATTTAAATGACAACTTTATACACATCCCACATGGGACTCGAACCCACAACCAGAACGGTTCAGGATTCTAGATACATGGTTTAGCAGATTGTGCCACTCAGAGGATGTACAATCACAAACTGCAGAGGAGAGGGTTCAGTGTAAGAATGAGCACACAAAAGCAAGTTAACCAGATTAGCATGCTAAGAAAGCTTACTGCTAATGTAGCTTATGATGTGGTACATCCAATCCTGGCAAAATAGATATCCTCGCATTCAACATGACGCAAGGAATCGATAGACACTAATTTTATGATTTTGTGACAAACTGTTCACAAGTTACAGCCTCTGAACCAATTATGGGTCGACCTCATTAAGTTTGCGACATCATAACTTTTTTTTTCCAGTATAGCAAAAAAATCGGGGACAGTACTTTTATGCGGCTCAGTCCGAAGATCATTTGAGTACATGTTTGGACAAAATTAGACCAATTTTGAAGGAGGAGTAGCGAAAAAACTGTTTTACATTCACTCCAATATGGCGGCCAGTCACATTGTTGAAAAATAACATATGAGATATCGTTGAAATCGGCATAAGCCAAGGAATATATTGACATAAAGAAATCAAATTTCCAGCAATGTTGGCAAAAGTTATAAGCGTTTTTTTAAAAAACAATGATATCTCTGGAACACTAGGTGGCGCTGTGATCAAACTTCTCATGTACCTTAGGGCCATGCTAATGAAGATCCATACCAAATTTGGTGAAGAAATCTCAAATAGTTTAAAAGATATTGCAAATTATGTCAAAATTCAAAATGGCGGACACGTGGTACATCCCATCATAGCAAAATCGATATCCACGGATTCGACATGATCCAAGGAATCGATAGACACCAAGTTTATAATTTTCTGACAATTCGTTCACAAGTTATTGGCCAAAATATGCATTTTCCATATCTCATGACCCATAGGTGGCGCTGTTCCCAACTTTTGCATGGACCCTCAGATCAAGCTTTCGATGAAGCGTACCAATTTTCGTTTCGATTGATCAAAGTTTGGCCGAGCTATAGCTTCTGAACCAATTTTGGGTCGACCTTGTTAAGTTTGCAACATCATAACTTTAGAACAAAGATGAATAAAAAAAATCAGGGACAGTACTTTTATGCGGCTCGGTCCGAAGATCATTTGAGCATATATTTGGACAAAATCAGACCAATTTTGAAGGAGGAGTAGCAAAAAAACGCAATACTGTACTTTTCAAAATGGCTACTACTGTAATGGGCGGAGTCTTAATGTATGATATTGTTTGTGATCAACATGATTAGAGCAATCAGGTGTACTGTGTCCCTTTTCTGTGGATCAAAGGGTTCAAAAGTTATAACCATTTCAATGTTGAATTTTTGAACTGCTGGTGGCGCTATAGAGTTGGTCCTAGAGACTCAAAAATTGCTACATTTACTATTCATGGCCATCACTACAAGTGTGCCAAATTTCATAATTTTCCTATGTACGGTTCATAGGGCTGCCATAGACTCCCATTTGCGGAAGAAGAATTGTTATTCTGACAATAACAATTGCTAATATAGCTGCAAGCAGCAATACGGGGCCAAGCCCTGCAAGGCACAGCAAGCAGACAAAATACAGCAATCTACAAGTACTGTAAGCACAGCAGCGCAGCAAGCATTTAAGCAACAACAGCAGTGCGGAGCCAGAAGAACAAAAAGAGCAGAAATTGAATATACATGTAAATGTACACCAAGCACAGCAGTGCAGCGAGCATTTACGCACCAACAGCAGTGCAGAGCCAGAAGGAATTGAAATGACAACTTTATACAAAATTTTAAAGTTGCCCTACACAGGACTCGAACCCACAACCATATTGGTTAAGGATTCATGACACATGGTTTAGCACATTGCACCACTCAGAGGATGTACAATCACAGACTGCAGAGGAGAGGCTTAAGTGTAAGAATGAGCACACAAAAGCAAGTTAACCAGATTAGCATGCTAAGCTAACTTAATGCTAATGTAGCTTATGATGTGGTACATCCAATCCTGGCAAAATAGATATCCTCAGATTCGACATGATGCAAGGAATCGATAGACACCAATTTTATGATTTTGTGACAAACTGTTCACAAGTTACAGCCTCTGAACCAATTATGGGTCGACCTCATTAAGTTTGCGACATCATAACTTTTTTTTTTCAGTATAGCAAAAAAATCGGGGACAGTACTTTTATGCGGCTCAGTCCGAAGATCATTTGAGTACATGTTTGGACAAGATTAGACCAATTTTGAAGGAGGAGAAGCGAAAAAACTGTTTTACATTCGCTCAAATATGGCGGCCAGTCACATTGTTGAAAAATAACATATGAGATATCGTTGAAATCAGCATAAGCCAAGGAATATATTGACATAAAGAAATCAAATTTCAAGCAATGTTAGCAAAAGTTATAAGCGTTTTTAAAAAAAACAATGATATCTATGGAACACTAGGTGGCGCTGTGATCAAACTTATCAGGTACCTTCGGGCCATGCTAATGACGATCCATACCAAATTTGGTGAAGAAATTTCAAATAGTTTAAAAGATATTGCAAATTATGACAAAATTTAAAATGGCGGACACGTGGTACTTCCCATCATGGCAAAATCGATATCCACGGATTCGTTATGACCCAAGGAATCGATAGACACCAAGTTTATAATTTTCTGACAAACTGTTCACAAGTTATTGGCCAAAATATGCATTTTCCATATCTCATGACCCGTAGGTGGCGCTGTTCCCAACTTTGCCATGGAACCTCAGATCATGCTTCCGATGAAGTGTACCAATTTTCGTTTCGATTGATCAAAGTTTGGCCGAACTATAGCTTCTGAACCAATTTTGGGTCGACCTCATTAAGTTTGCGACATCATAACTTTTTTTTTCCAGTATAGCAAAAAAATCGGGGACAGTACTTTTATGCGGCTCAGTCCAAAGATCATTTGAGCACATGTTTGGACAAAATTAGACCAATTTTGAAGGGGGAGTAGCAAAAAAACTGCATACTGTACTTTTCAAAATGGCCACTACTGTAATGGGCGGAGTCTTAATGTAAGATATTGGTTCTGATCAGCATGATGAGATGAATCAGGTGTACTTAGTTTCATTTTTCTAGATCAAAGGGTTCAAAAGTACTAACCATTTCAATGTTGATTTTTTGAACTGCTGGTGGCGCTATAGAGTTGGTCCTAGAGACTCAAAAATTGCTACATTTACTATTCATGGCCATCACTACAAGTGTGCCAAATTTCATCATTTTCCTATGTATGGTTCATAGGGCTACCATAGACTTCCATTGGCGGAAGAAGAAGAAGAAGAATAATAATAATAAATATAGCTGCAAGCAGCAATACAGGGGCCAAGCCGCTGTAGCACAGTAGGGCTGTAGCGCAATGCGGAGCCAGAAGAGCAAAAACAGCAGAAATAGAATGTACATGAAGAACAGATGGGTTCAGAGGTACATATAGGATGAAATCAAAATTAACAAAAGTTCTGATGAGAACAAACACAGAATGTATAAAAAATCCCAGTGTTAGAAACATTAGTACAGCTTTTACCCAGATGATATAGGAGTTCAAATGACAATTTTATAGTTGGCCCACACTGGTCTCGAACCCACGACCAGAATGGTTCGGGATTCATGACGCATGGTTGAACAGATTGCGCCACCCAGAGGACTTGTTTTACAAAGCTTCAGAGCACAGGCTTCAGTGTAAGAATAAGCACACAAAATCATGTTAACGAGATTAGCATGCTAAGCTAGCTTAATGCTAATGTAGCTTATGGTTATCCTGATAGCTGAAGAGCCACATTAGAAAGAATGGCATCTGGTTAGCATGCTAACCAATTATTATGCTAAGTTAACTTGCATAAGGCAAAAAACACAGGCTAGGTCAACTTTGAAGATGAATATCTCGGGAACGGTAGCGAATATCAGAAATCTGTTCAGTCATTTCTGTGCGGCTTAGTCCGAAGATCATCTGATCAAATTTTGGACAAAATTGAGCAAGATTTGAAGGAGGAGTAGCGAAAAAACTGTTTTTCATTTGTTCCAATATGGCGGATAGTCACATTGTTGGTAAATGACAAATGAGATATCAACGGAATCGGCATAAGCCAAGGAACATAATGCCGTAAAAAAATCAAAATTTGAACAATGTTTTCAAAAGTTATAAGCGTTTTTGCAAAAGACCTTATATCTATGGAACACTAGGTGGCGCTGTGTTCAATCTTCTCATGTACCTTCAGGACATTGTGTCGATGATCAATGCTAATTTTTGTGAAGATATGTCAAATAGTTTAAAAGTTATTGCAAATTATGACAAAATTCAAAATGGCGGACACGTGGTAGATCCCATCCTGGCAAAATTGGTATGCATGGATTTGGCATGATGCAAGGAATCCATAGATACCACATTTATGATTTTCTGACAAACTGTCCAAAAGTTATTGGCCAAAATAGCAATTTTTCATATCTCATGACCCGTAGGTGGCGCTGTTCCCAACTTTGGCATGGAACCTCAGACCAAGCTTCTGATGAAGTGTACCAATTTTTGTTTCGATTGATCAAACTTTGGCCGAGATACAGCCTCTTAGCCAATTTTGGGTGGACCTTGTCAAGTTTGTGACACCATAACTTTTGAACAAAGATGAATAAAAAAAATCTGTTCAGTCATTTCTGTGCGGCTCAGTCCAAAGATTATTTGAGCAAAGTTTGGACAAAATTGGAGAAATTTTGAAGGAGGAGTAGCGAAAAAACTGAATACTTTACTTTTCAAAATGGCTACTACTGTAATGGGCGGAGTCTTAATGGACTATATTGGTTTTGATCAGCATGATGAGAGGAATCATGTGTACTAAGTTTTATTTTTCTAGATCAAATGGTTCAAAAGTTATAATCATTTCAAAGTTGAATTTTTGAACTGGTGGTGGCGCTATAGAGTTGACCCTAGAGACACCAAATTTGGTCCAATTACTATTCATGGCCATCTCTACAACTGTGCCAAATTTCATCATTTTCCTATGTACGGTTCATAGGGCTGCCATAGACTTCCATTGGCGGAAGAAGAAGAATAATAATAATAATAATAATAATAATAAGAAAACTAACAGATACAATAGGGGCTATCCCCTTCGGGGCTTGGCCCCTAATAATAATAAGAAAACTAACAGATACAATAGGGGCTATCCCCTTCGGGGCTTGGCCCCTAAATATAGCTGCAAGCAGCAATACAGGGGCCAAGCCGCTGTAGCACAGTAGGGCTGTAGCGCAATGCGGAGCCAGAAGAGCAAAAACAGCAGAAATAGAATGTACATGAAGAACAGATGGGTTCAGAGGTACATATAGGATGAAATCAAAATTAACAAAAGTTCTGATGAGAACAAACACAGAATGTATAAAAAATCCCAGTGTTAGAAACATTAGTACAGCTTTTACCCAGATGATATAGGAGTTCAAATGACAATTTTATAGTTGGCCCACACTGGTCTCGAACCCACGACCAGAATGGTTCGGGATTCATGACGCATGGTTGAACAGATTGCGCCACCCAGAGGACTTGTTTTACAAAGCTTCAGAGCACAGGCTTCAGTGTAAGAATAAGCACACAAAATCATGTTAACGAGATTAGCATGCTAAGCTAGCTTAATGCTAATGTAGCTTATGGTTATCCTGATAGCTGAAGAGCCACATTAGAAAGAATGGCATCTGGTTAGCATGCTAACCAATTATTATGCTAAGTTAACTTGCATAAGGCAAAAAACACAGGCTAGGTCAACTTTGAAGATGAATATCTCGGGAACGGTAGCGAATATCAGAAATCTGTTCAGTCATTTCTGTGCGGCTTAGTCCGAAGATCATCTGATCAAATTTTGGACAAAATTGAGCAAGATTTGAAGGAGGAGTAGCGAAAAAACTGTTTTTCATTTGTTCCAATATGGCGGATAGTCACATTGTTGGTAAATGACAAATGAGATATCAACGGAATCGGCATAAGCCAAGGAACATAATGCCGTAAAAAAATCAAAATTTGAACAATGTTTTCAAAAGTTATAAGCGTTTTTGCAAAAGACCTTATATCTATGGAACACTAGGTGGCGCTGTGTTCAATCTTCTCATGTACCTTCAGGACATTGTGTCGATGATCAATGCTAATTTTTGTGAAGATATGTCAAATAGTTTAAAAGTTATTGCAAATTATGACAAAATTCAAAATGGCGGACACGTGGTAGATCCCATCCTGGCAAAATTGGTATGCATGGATTTGGCATGATGCAAGGAATCCATAGATACCACATTTATGATTTTCTGACAAACTGTCCAAAAGTTATTGGCCAAAATAGCAATTTTTCATATCTCATGACCCGTAGGTGGCGCTGTTCCCAACTTTGGCATGGAACCTCAGACCAAGCTTCTGATGAAGTGTACCAATTTTTGTTTCGATTGATCAAACTTTGGCCGAGATACAGCCTCTTAGCCAATTTTGGGTGGACCTTGTCAAGTTTGTGACACCATAACTTTTGAACAAAGATGAATAAAAAAAATCTGTTCAGTCATTTCTGTGCGGCTCAGTCCAAAGATTATTTGAGCAAAGTTTGGACAAAATTGGAGAAATTTTGAAGGAGGAGTAGCGAAAAAACTGAATACTTTACTTTTCAAAATGGCTACTACTGTAATGGGCGGAGTCTTAATGGACTATATTGGTTTTGATCAGCATGATGAGAGGAATCATGTGTACTAAGTTTTATTTTTCTAGATCAAATGGTTCAAAAGTTATAAACATTTCAAAGTTGAATTTTTGAACTGGTGGTGGCGCTATAGAGTTGACCCTAGAGACACCAAATTTGGTCCAATTACTATTCATGGCCATCTCTACAACTGTGCCAAATTTCATCATTTTCCTATGTACGGTTCATAGGGCTGCCATAGACTTCCATTGGCGGAAGAAGAAGAATAATAATAAATATAGCTGCAAGCAGCAATACAGGGGCCAAGCCGCTGTAGCACAGTAGGGCTGTAACGCAATGCGGAGCCAGAAGAGCAAAAACAGCAGAAATAGAATGTACATGAAGAACAGATGGGTTCAGAGGTACAGATAGGATGAAATCAAAATGAACAAAAGTTCTGATGAGAACAAACACAGGATGCAGAAAAAACACATTTCTAATCCCAGTGTTAGAAACATTAGTACAGCTTTTACCCAGATGATATAGGAGTTCAAATGACAATTTTATAGTTGCCCCACACTGGTCTCGAACCCACAACCAGAATGGTTCGGGATTCATGACGCATGGTTGAACAGATTGCGCCACCCAGAGGACTTGTTTTACAAAGCTTCAGAGCACAGGCTTCAGTGTAAGAATAAGCACACAAAATCATGTTAATGAGATTAGCATGCTAAGCTAGCTTAATGCTAATGTAGCTTATGGTTATCCTGATAGCTGAAGAGCCACATTAGAAAGAATGGCATCTGGTTAGCATGCTAACCAATTATTATGCTAAGTTAACTTGCATAAGGCAAAAAACACAGGCTAGGTCAACTTTGAAGATGAATATCTCGGGAACGGTAGCGAATATCAGAAATCTGTTCAGTCATTTCTGTGCGGCTTAGTCCGAAGATCATCTGATCAAATTTTGGACAAAATTGAGCAAGATTTGAAGGAGGAGTAGCGAAAAAACTGTTTTTCATTTGTTCCAATATGGCGGATAGTCACATTGTTGGTAAATGACAAATGAGATATCAACGGAATCGGCATAAGCCAAGGAACATAATGCCGTAAAAAAATCAAAATTTGAACAATGTTTTCAAAAGTTATAAGCGTTTTTGCAAAAGACCTTATATCTATGGAACACTAGGTGGCGCTGTGTTCAATCTTCTCATGTACCTTCAGGACATTGTGTCGATGATCAATGCTAATTTTTGTGAAGATATGTCAAATAGTTTAAAAGTTATTGCAAATTATGACAAAATTCAAAATGGCGGACACGTGGTAGATCCCATCCTGGCAAAATTGGTATCCATGGATTTGGCATGATGCAAGGAATCCATAGATACCACATTTATGATTTTCTGACAAACTGTCCAAAAGTTATTGGCCAAAATAGCAATTTTTCATATCTCATGACCCGTAGGTGGCGCTGTTCCCAACTTTGGCATGGAACCTCAGACCAAGCTTCTGATGAAGTGTACCAATTTTTGTTTCGATTGATCAAACTTTGGCCGAGATACAGCCTCTTAGCCAATTTTGGGTGGACCTTGTCAAGTTTGTGACACCATAACTTTTGAACAAAGATGAATAAAAAAAATCTGTTCAGTCATTTCTGTGCGGCTCAGTCCAAAGATTATTTGAGCAAAGTTTGGACAGAATTGGAGAAATTTTGAAGGAGGAGTAGCGAAAAAACTGAATACTTTACTTTTCAAAATGGCTACTACTGTAATGGGCGGAGTCTTAATGGACTATATTGGTTTTGATCAGCATGATGAGAGGAATCATGTGTACTAAGTTTTATTTTTCTAGATCAAATGGTTCAAAAGTTATAATCATTTCAAAGTTGAATTTTTGAACTGGTGGTGGCGCTATAGAGTTGACCCTAGAGACACCAAATTTGGTCCAATTACTATTCATGGCCATCTCTACAACTGTGCCAAATTTCATCATTTTCCTATGTACGGTTCATAGGGCTGCCATAGACTTCCATTGGCGGAAGAAGAAGAATAATAATAATAATAATAATAATAATAAGAAAACTAACAGATACAATAGGGGCTATCCCCTTCGGGGCTTGGCCCCTAATAATAATAATAATAATAAGAAAACTAACAGATACAATAGGGGCTATCCCCTTCGGGGCTTGGCCCCTAATAATTAAAGCTGCAAGCAGCCTTTCCGGGGCCAAGCCCTTCTGGTTGTTTGGCTTGTTTGGATACATTATTTTTTTACTAGGAATCTTTTGAACATTGCACAATTCACATGGTTTAACATTTGCTACACATTGGAAATGATTTAACAATCTTCAAAGTTAAAGCCTTTTGCTTTACTTAGTATTTGGTTTACACTCATACACTGTGGTTTGCTTAATAATTTTACAGAGACTTAAGATGTTGAAGGTAGAATCGCTGTAGCACAATGCGGAGCCAGAAGAGCAAAAGATTAGTAGAATGCTTGAATACAAGAATCGACTCGACATAATACACAATTTTATGTAGTCATCCTACGCAGGATTCGAACCCCCAACCAGAATGGTTTGGGACTCATAGCACATGGATTAACAGCTTGCGCCACTTAGAGGACATAGAGTTACAAGCTGCAGAGGAGAGCATTCAGTGTAAGAATGAGCACACAAAATCATGTTAACGAGATTAGCATGCTAAGCTAGCTTAATGCTAACGTAGCTTATGGTTATCCTGATAGCTGAAGAGCCACATTAGAAAGAATGGCATTTGGTTAGCATGCTAACCAATAATTATGCTAAGCTAACTAGCATAAGACAACAAACAGGGTCAACTTCAGAGAGGAATATCATGGGAATGTAGACAACTATCAAAAATCTGTTCAGTCATTTCTGTGCGGTTCGGTCTAAAGAACATCTGATAAAATTTTGGACAAAATTGAGCAAGATTTGAAGGAGTAGTGAAAAAACAGTTTTTCATTTGTTCCAACATGGCGGACAGTCACATTGTTGGAAAATGACAAATGAGACATTGTCGGAATTGGCATAAACCAAGGAACGTAATGACATAAAGCAATCAAAATTTGAACAATGTTTTCAAAAGTTAAGCATTTTTGCAAAAAACATAACTCTGGAACACTAGGTGGCGCTGTGTTCAAACTTCTCAGGTACCTTCAGGACATGGTGTTGATCATCCCTACCAACTTTTGTGATATGTCAAATAGTTTAAAAGATATGTCAATTTATGACAAAATTCCAAATGGCGGACACATGGTTCATTCGGAATGTGTAAGAAAACACATTTCTAATTAAATGGGAAGAAAGATTAATGTAAGTATTATCTGGGTAAAAATAATTCAAGTGACAATTCACAGCTTTATAAATGTTCAGAGAAAGAGCAAAATATATATTTATCTGGGTTATAGGTAATTCAGAATGTATCAGTACTGAAGGGTGATAGTTCAGCCCTTATAGTAGTATTTATTTTCATTGTAACAATTCAAAGTTCATTGCAGTGCTGAAACAATTGAATAAACAAGACAATGTATCTGGAATGTGGAAACCACAGTCTTTTGGTCAACTGCATGTCATTTACAACAGTAACATGTGGTTGGCCAACACATTGCAGTTTCTGAGTTCTTGGTTGGGAACAATTTAAGAAAAAAAAATCTGGTTTAACCATTTTTGTGCAGCTCATTTATAATTTGACTGAAATTACACACTAGACATTTAGACCAATAATGGAAATTTTATAGGGGACTAAAATTAAAGTACAGTTCGTATGAAAAGAGGATTAGTTGGAGTTTAAAAACAAACCAAAATTTAAAGCAATATAAATGGAAGTACAGGTACAAAGATAAAGAGGACAAAAGTTAGTGACGTATTGCATTTATTTAGAAGGAAATCAATTTGGGTGAAAAAAAAAGTAACCATCAAAAGTAAAACATTGATAAAGAAAGCAAAACATTGATAAAGAAAGCATCCTCTATAGTTGCAAAACTTAAACATTTAATCAAGTAGGAAAAAAGCATCATAATTAAATCATTTTACAGTAATGTATATTTCCATTACAAATTTTAGCAACTAGAAATGGGGGAAAAAAACAAACAAACATTTTAACTATTAAAAAAAGGAAACCCCTATAGATACACATCTACACATTTTTTACAACAAAATACAAGTTATACAGGCCATATAGACTTATCACAAGTTTTGTTTTTTTTACAAAATTGTTTGTTTTTTGTTACAGGTCTTTTTTGCGGGATGAAAACTGCAGCAGGTTCTTGTGATGATTCAGTTTCTCCAATTTGAAGAAATTGTTCGTCGCTTGAATGTTTGGTTTCTGTTGCAGGTGTTTTTTGCGGGATGAAAACTGCAGCAGGTTCTTGTGATAATTGAGTTTCTTCAATTTGAACAAATTGTTTGTCGCTTGAATGTTTGGTTTCTGTTACAGGTGTTTTTTGCGGGATGAAAACTCTGGCAGGTTCTTGTGATAATTCAGTTTCTTCAATGTGAAGAAGTTCCTCATCAGTATCGTGGTTGGGTGTTGTTTGCATTTGTAGAACCTGCATGTTGTGTGTAAATGTTACGGTTAAACTGTTCATGGCCAGGAACAGCTGTTCGATGTCCTGGGCATCGGTGTGGTTCAGGTCAAGTAGTGGTGCTAAAAATGTCTTCAAAATGGAATTTGACACTGTTAAAGAGAGCTCCGTTTTGTTTTCTTTAAACTCAAAAATGCCACCGAGTTTTGTGACGTAAGCGGTGCCACTCCTTAACATTTTGCACTTTGTGCAGCGGTGGAAAGCAAATTGCGGAGAAAAATCTTGCTGAAGAGTGGCACACTTTGGGCAGTGTTTACTAATGTTTATTTGGACACCTTGCAAAGCAGAGGTGATGGTTTTGTGAGAAGTAATTTTGTCTTCAGACATTTGGTCCAGTAGAAATTTGAACTTTTGAAGGTGTAATTGTCGAGTGTCTGGTTGATTGTAAAAAGGTTTTTTGTTGGTACCTTTTTGTCATTAAGTTCGTAAAGTCATACGAATTCCCTTGATGGACGTCATTAATAAAGTTGTCCCACAAGGCAATTTGAATTCCTCCGGTTTCATCATTTATCCAACAGTTCATTACCTCTCCTTCAGTCTTGTTAAAAAATTCATTTTTAACAGACTGTATCTTTGTTACTTTGGCTTTTAGTGTGGGTATCTGTACACAAAGAGAGTGCGAGAGAGAAATCAGTCATGCCATTTGTTTTCAATGTACTTCAACTTTTAATTTGTATGGAAAAATGTTGTGCAACTTACATGATGCTGTGCATCTAGGGTTTTCATTTCGGCAATGGTGGAGGGGTATAGTTGCTTTGGGGGTTTATGGGGGAATGGTACTTGAGTCACTTCGAGTGTTGTAGAGCTGGTACTCTGGATATCATATTTTGTGTCATTGCTGTCTGGAAAATGAAAGAAACATTTTTAAAAAATTAGATGACAAGGAGGCACATGTGCAATCACTTACATTTTACTTAAAATACCATGTCATTTTTTTTAAATACTAATAATAACAACAAACAAAGCATTGTGAGTTTGTAATAAATGTTGACCACGTCACAAAAGTAAACCGAAACCATGTATACAACTATATACGTGCCTCACAGACATGAGAAATATATTAATGGAAAGTTTGAAATGTCTTCTTTAAAAAACATGAACTGATTCAAATCTTAAACACTTTCAGATTATGTAATCTGCATGAAACAGTTTCTTGTTTTTTCAAGACACATTATTTATTGTTTGCAGGTGCACCACAGCAAGCTTTATGCGTTTGAGCACTGATTAGTTGATTATGTACATAGGGGATTAAAGGCTTATGATTTATTCATATAAATGTGCTATCCGTTGACTAATTGCTTAAGTGAACAATTGCTAGTTGACTAGAAAAATCTTGGGCAACCAAAGGAAAAAAAAAAAGTAAAGTAACTTATGGGATCACAATTAAAAATGACTACAAATAAAAAGTGGAGTAAAATATACAAGGCATACTTACTTGGAACTTTCTTTGCATTCATGAGTTTGATTGCAGAGCAGTTTCTTGCAGCATTGTTCCATGAGGTTTGTTGATTACACTGAAAGATGACGGTGTGGTGGTATGTGTCCCTGTCGGTTTCTAGTGAAGCGGTGAAGTATTTGCTATTAATTTTAGATAGTTTTATGGGTGATACAGAATGCACGTATCCTGAAATTGAGTCTGGAAGTTGGTTCATTTTTCTCTCAATTTTGTTTTTCAATATTTCTTTTCTTACAGTGGAAAAGTTCTAATGGAATTCTTTGCAGGATACTCTGGTATTTAACATAATTCACAATTGATTGGGAATGTACCATTACTAATTAAAACAGATTGAGTTGGTTCATAGTTAATTAATTGGAGTGTGTCATTCGTTGATGTTGATTTTAAGTTTATTAGTTAATTAAGGTCTTTAGTGGTAAGTTGTGGATAGATTAATACCTGTAAGTTAATTGGCTTGTTTGTCATTACACTACATTTGATTTTTGCCTGTTATGTATTTGTGGTATAGGCAGGTAAAAATAATACACCGATTTATGTATAGTTTTGTATAGATATTTACAAGTATTGTGCAATAAAGAAAAATGACAATGATATTTTATGGAATTATTTCTTTATTCATTTTAGTAAATATAATTTTTGTGTGGTAAACTTTGAAAAGTTGAGTGACATGTACAGCAATGATACTGGTATGATGAAACTGTCTGTTAAGTCTGTGTTACTGCTGTTGTTGATATTATCACTGGTCCAGACAAAGTAATTAATATGAATCAAAGCAGTCAATGTTTTGCATACAATGCATCAAATAGAGATTGTGGTAAGTCTATTCAATATTAAGTATCAGTTATATCCATTGAACAACAAAATTCCCTTAGCGGTTTTAGTTAGTGTGTACATTTGGAGTATTAAAGTATTGATGGGTTATTATGTTTACTTCATTTCTATATAGATGAGTACTATTTATTTAATTTTTACCCAAAATGAGGTGATATGAGAATTATGCAACAAATTGCGAAGTGTCTGCTTTCAAATGAGGCTGAAAAGAGGTGGAGTCATTCGTCTGTGTTCCTAGAGCAGGTGAGGTTGATTCTAAGATAGATCTAAGATAGGTCAGAGCAAAAGATTAGAACAATGCTTGAATCAACACAATTTTTATACTAATCCAACACAGGGTTCGAACCCACAACCGGAACGGCTCGGGATTAGGAACACATGGTTCAGCAGATTGCGCCACTCAGAGGACGTACAATCACAAACAGCTTCAGTGTAAGAATGAGCACACAAAAGCAAGTTAACCAGATTAGCATGCTAAGCTATCTTAATGCTGATGTAGCTTATGGCTTATGACGTGGTACATCCAATCCTGGCAAAATAGATATCCTCGGATTCGACATGACACAAGGAATCGATAGACACCAATTTTATGATTTTGTGACAAACGGTTCACAAATTACAGCCTCTGAACCAATTTTGGGTCAACCTTGTTAAATTTGATCTCATCTAATCCCACTGTAAGAAACATTAGTACAGCTCTTACCCAGATAATAAAGGAGCTCAAATTTAAATTTATACACAATTTCAAAGTTGCCCCACACTGGTCTCAAACCCACGACCACAATGGTTCGGGATTCATGACGCATGGTTGAACCGATTGCACCACCCAGAGGACTTGTTTTACAATGCTGCAGAGGAGAGGCTTCAGTGTATGAATGAGCACACAAAATCATGTTAACGAGATTAGCATGCTAAGCTAGCTTAATGCTAATGTAGCTTATGGTTATCCTGATAGCTGAAGAGCCACATTAGAAAGAATGGCATCTGGTTAGCATGCTAACCAATTATTATGCTAAGTTAACTAGCATAAGGCAAAAAATGCAGGCTAGGTCAACTTCGGAGATGAATATCTCGGGAACGGTAGCAAATATAAAAAATCTGTTCAGTCATTTCTGTGCGGCTCAGTCCAAAGAACATCTGATCAAATTTTGGACAAAATTGAACAAGATTTGAAGGAGGAGTAGCGAAAAAACTGTTTTTCATTTGTTCCAATATGGCGGACAGTCACATTGTTGGAAAATGACAAATGAGATATCGACGGAATTGGCATAAGCCAAGGAACATAATGACGTAAAGAAATCAAAATTTGAACAATGTTTTCAAAAGTTATAAGCGTTTTTGCAAAATACCTTATATCTCTGGAACACTAGGTGGCGCTGTGTTCAATCTTCTCATGTACCTTCAAAGCCTTGTGTTGATCATCCATACAAAATTTTGTGAAGATATGTCAAATAGTTTAAAAGTTATTGCAAATTATGACAAAATTCAAAATGGCGGACACGTGGTACATCCTATCCTGGCAAAATTGATATCCACGGATTCGGCATGACCCAAGGAATCCATAGATACCACATTTGTGATTTTTTGACAAACTGTTCAAAAGTTATTGACCAAAATAGCAATTTTTCATATCTCATGACCCGTAGGTGGCGCTGTTCCCAACTTTGGCATGGAACCTCAGATCATGCTTCCGGTGAAGTGTACCAATTTTCGTTTCGATTGATCCAATTTTGGCCGAGATACAGCCTCTTAGCCAATTTTGGGTGGACCTCGTTAAGTTTGCGACACCATAACTTTTGAACAAAGATGAATAAAAAAAATCTGTTCAGTCATTTCTGTGCGGCTTAGTCCAAAGATCATTTGAGCAAATGTTGGACAAAATTGGAGAAATTTTGAAGGAGGAGTAGCGAAAAAACTGAATACTGTACTTTTCAAAATGGCCACTACTGTAATGGGCGGAGTCTTAATGTAATGTATTGGTTGTGATCAGAATGATGAGAGGAATCAGGTGTACTAAGTTTCATTTCTCTAGATCAAAGGGTTCAAAAGTTATAACCATTTCAATGTTGAATTTTTGAACTGGTGGTGGCGCTATGGAGTTGGTCCTAGAGACTCAAAAATTGGTCCAATTACTATTCATTAGCATCACTAGAAGTGTACCAAATTTCATCATTTTCCTATTTACGGTTCATAGGGCTGCCATAGACTTCCATTGGCGGAAGAAGAAGAATAATAATAATAATTAAAGCTGCAAGCAGCCTTTCCGGGGCCAAGCCCTTCTGGTTGTTTGGCTTGTTTGGATACATTATTTTTTTACTAGGAATCTTTTGAACATTGCACAATTCACATGGTTTAACATTTGCTACACATTGGAAATGATTTAACAATCTTCAAAGTTAAAGCCTTTTGCTTTACTTAGTATTTGGTTTACACTCATACACTGTGGTTTGCTTAATAATTTTACAGAGACTTAAGATGTTGAAGGTAGAATCGCTGTAGCACAATGCGGAGCCAGAAGAGCAAAAGATTAGTAGAATGCTTGAATACAAGAATCGACTCGACATAATACACAATTTTATGTAGTCATCCTACGCAGGATTCGAACCCCCAACCAGAATGGTTTGGGACTCATAGCACATGGATTAACAGCTTGCGCCACTTAGAGGACATAGAGTTACAAGCTGCAGAGGAGAGCATTCAGTGTAAGAATGAGCACACAAAATCATGTTAACGAGATTAGCATGCTAAGCTAGCTTAATGCTAACGTAGCTTATGGTTATCCTGATAGCTGAAGAGCCACATTAGAAAGAATGGCATTTGGTTAGCATGCTAACCAATAATTATGCTAAGCTAACTAGCATAAGACAACAAACAGGGTCAACTTCAGAGAGGAATATCATGGGAATGTAGACAACTATCAAAAATCTGTTCAGTCATTTCTGTGCGGTTCGGTCTAAAGAACATCTGATAAAATTTTGGACAAAATTGAGCAAGATTTGAAGGAGTAGTGAAAAAACAGTTTTTCATTTGTTCCAACATGGCGGACAGTCACATTGTTGGAAAATGACAAATGAGACATTGTCGGAATTGGCATAAACCAAGGAACGTAATGACATAAAGCAATCAAAATTTGAACAATGTTTTCAAAAGTTAAGCATTTTTGCAAAAAACATAACTCTGGAACACTAGGTGGCGCTGTGTTCAAACTTCTCAGGTACCTTCAGGACATGGTGTTGATCATCCCTACCAACTTTTGTGATATGTCAAATAGTTTAAAAGATATGTCAATTTATGACAAAATTCCAAATGGCGGACACATGGTTCATTCGGAATGTGTAAGAAAACACATTTCTAATTAAATGGGAAGAAAGATTAATGTAAGTATTATCTGGGTAAAAATAATTCAAGTGACAATTCACAGCTTTATAAATGTTCAGAGAAAGAGCAAAATATATATTTATCTGGGTTATAGGTAATTCAGAATGTATCAGTACTGAAGGGTGATAGTTCAGCCCTTATAGTAGTATTTATTTTCATTGTAACAATTCAAAGTTCATTGCAGTGCTGAAACAATTGAATAAACAAGACAATGTATCTGGAATGTGGAAACCACAGTCTTTTGGTCAACTGCATGTCATTTACAACAGTAACATGTGGTTGGCCAACACATTGCAGTTTCTGAGTTCTTGGTTGGGAACAATTTAAGAAAAAAAAATCTGGTTTAACCATTTTTGTGCAGCTCATTTATAATTTGACTGAAATTACACACTAGACATTTAGACCAATAATGGAAATTTTATAGGGGACTAAAATTAAAGTACAGTTCGTATGAAAAGAGGATTAGTTGGAGTTTAAAAACAAACCAAAATTTAAAGCAATATAAATGGAAGTACAGGTACAAAGATAAAGAGGACAAAAGTTAGTGACGTATTGCATTTATTTAGAAGGAAATCAATTTGGGTGAAAAAAAAAGTAACCATCAAAAGTAAAACATTGATAAAGAAAGCAAAACATTGATAAAGAAAGCATCCTCTATAGTTGCAAAACTTAAACATTTAATCAAGTAGGAAAAAAGCATCATAATTAAATCATTTTACAGTAATGTATATTTCCATTACAAATTTTAGCAACTAGAAATGGGGGAAAAAAACAAACAAACATTTTAACTATTAAAAAAAGGAAACCCCTATAGATACACATCTACACATTTTTTACAACAAAATACAAGTTATACAGGCCATATAGACTTATCACAAGTTTTGTTTTTTTTACAAAATTGTTTGTTTTTTGTTACAGGTCTTTTTTGCGGGATGAAAACTGCAGCAGGTTCTTGTGATGATTCAGTTTCTCCAATTTGAAGAAATTGTTCGTCGCTTGAATGTTTGGTTTCTGTTGCAGGTGTTTTTTGCGGGATGAAAACTGCAGCAGGTTCTTGTGATAATTGAGTTTCTTCAATTTGAACAAATTGTTTGTCGCTTGAATGTTTGGTTTCTGTTACAGGTGTTTTTTGCGGGATGAAAACTCTGGCAGGTTCTTGTGATAATTCAGTTTCTTCAATGTGAAGAAGTTCCTCATCAGTATCGTGGTTGGGTGTTGTTTGCATTTGTAGAACCTGCATGTTGTGTGTAAATGTTACGGTTAAACTGTTCATGGCCAGGAACAGCTGTTCGATGTCCTGGGCATCGGTGTGGTTCAGGTCAAGTAGTGGTGCTAAAAATGTCTTCAAAATGGAATTTGACACTGTTAAAGAGAGCTCCGTTTTGTTTTCTTTAAACTCAAAAATGCCACCGAGTTTTGTGACGTAAGCGGTGCCACTCCTTAACATTTTGCACTTTGTGCAGCGGTGGAAAGCAAATTGCGGAGAAAAATCTTGCTGAAGAGTGGCACACTTTGGGCAGTGTTTACTAATGTTTATTTGGACACCTTGCAAAGCAGAGGTGATGGTTTTGTGAGAAGTAATTTTGTCTTCAGACATTTGGTCCAGTAGAAATTTGAACTTTTGAAGGTGTAATTGTCGAGTGTCTGGTTGATTGTAAAAAGGTTTTTTGTTGGTACCTTTTTGTCATTAAGTTCGTAAAGTCATACGAATTCCCTTGATGGACGTCATTAATAAAGTTGTCCCACAAGGCAATTTGAATTCCTCCGGTTTCATCATTTATCCAACAGTTCATTACCTCTCCTTCAGTCTTGTTAAAAAATTCATTTTTAACAGACTGTATCTTTGTTACTTTGGCTTTTAGTGTGGGTATCTGTACACAAAGAGAGTGCGAGAGAGAAATCAGTCATGCCATTTGTTTTCAATGTACTTCAACTTTTAATTTGTATGGAAAAATGTTGTGCAACTTACATGATGCTGTGCATCTAGGGTTTTCATTTCGGCAATGGTGGAGGGGTATAGTTGCTTTGGGGGTTTATGGGGGAATGGTACTTGAGTCACTTCGAGTGTTGTAGAGCTGGTACTCTGGATATCATATTTTGTGTCATTGCTGTCTGGAAAATGAAAGAAACATTTTTAAAAAATTAGATGACAAGGAGGCACATGTGCAATCACTTACATTTTACTTAAAATACCATGTCATTTTTTTTAAATACTAATAATAACAACAAACAAAGCATTGTGAGTTTGTAATAAATGTTGACCACGTCACAAAAGTAAACCGAAACCATGTATACAACTATATACGTGCCTCACAGACATGAGAAATATATTAATGGAAAGTTTGAAATGTCTACTTTAAAAAACATGAACTGATTCAAATCTTAAACACTTTCAGATTATGTAATCTGCATGAAACAGATTCTTGTTTTTTCAAGACACATTATTTATTGTTTGCAGGTGCACCACAGCAAGCTTTATGCGTTTGAGCACTGATTAGTTGATTATGTACATAGGGGATTAAAGGCTTATGATTTATTCATATAAATGTGCTATCCGTTGACTAATTGCTTAAGTGAACAATTGCTAGTTGACTAGAAAAATCTTGGGCAACCAAAGGAAAAAAAAAAAGTAAAGTAACTTATGGGATCACAATTAAAAATGACTACAAATAAAAAGTGGAGTAAAATATACAAGGCATACTTACTTGGAACTTTCTTTGCATTCATGAGTTTGATTGCAGAGCAGTTTCTTGCAGCATTGTTCCATGAGGTTTGTTGATTACACTGAAAGATGACGGTGTGGTGGTATGTGTCCCTGTCGGTTTCTAGTGAAGCGGTGAAGTATTTGCTATTAATTTTAGATAGTTTTATGGGTGATACAGAATGCACGTATCCTGAAATTGAGTCTGGAAGTTGGTTCATTTTTCTCTCAATTTTGTTTTTCAATATTTCTGTTCTTACAGTGGAAAAGTTCTAATGGAATTCTTTGCAGGATACTCTGGTATTTAACATAATTCACAATTGATTGGGAATGTACCATTACTAATTAAAACAGATTGAGTTGGTTCATAGTTAATTAATTGGAGTGTGTCATTCGTTGATGTTGATTTTAAGTTTATTAGTTAATTAAGGTCTTTAGTGGTAAGTTGTGGATAGATTAATACCTGTAAGTTAATTGGCTTGTTTGTCATTACACTACATTTGATTTTTGCCTGTTATGTATTTGTGGTATAGGCAGGTAAAAATAATACACCGATTTATGTATAGTTTTGTATAGATATTTACAAGTATTGTGCAATAAAGAAAAATGACAATGATATTTTATGGAATTATTTCTTTATTCATTTTAGTAAATATAATTTTTGTGTGGTAAACTTTGAAAAGTTGAGTGACATGTACAGCAATGATACTGGTATGATGAAACTGTCTGTTAAGTCTGTGTTACTGCTGTTGTTGATATTATCACTGGTCCAGACAAAGTAATTAATATGAATCAAAGCAGTCAATGTTTTGCATACAATGCATCAAATAGAGATTGTGGTAAGTCTATTCAATATTAAGTATCAGTTATATCCATTGAACAACAAAATTCCCTTAGCGGTTTTAGTTAGTGTGTACATTTGGAGTATTAAAGTATTGATGGGTTATTATGTTTACTTCATTTCTATATAGATGAGTACTATTTATTTAATTTTTACCCAAAATGAGGTGATATGAGAATTATGCAGCATGTGTCATGTAATGTCTGTTTCATTCATACATCAAGTTAGATGGCGCCCTTGCCTAGAAAGTGTTCAAAACATTTCAGAAAATCCTTTATATAGCATTTAACGATCGGTGCAGCTGAATAACATGCAGGTAAAGACATTCTGAGGGATGAATGTTCAAGATAATAAACAAACTTTTATGAAGATATATGTTTTGTGTTATTACAGCCACATCCTAAATATGTGTTTTAAATTACTTCACCGTACATTTAAGCTCTTTATAAGTGCGTTTCTTGTGACAATAATTAATTCTGTCTTGGCAACAAATTGCGAAGTGTCTGCTTTCAAATGAGGCTGAAAAGAGGTGGAGTCATTCGTCTGTGTTCCTAGAGCAGGTGAGGTTGATTCTAAGATAGATCTAAGATAGGTCAGAGCAAAAGATTAGAACAATGCTTGAATCAACACAATTTTTATACTAATCCAACACGGGGTTCGAACCCACAACCGGAACGGCTCGGGATTAGTAACACATGGTTCAGCAGATTGCGCCACTCAGAGGACGTACAATCACAAACAGCTTCAGTGTAAGAATGAGCACACAAAAGCAAGTTAACCAGATTAGCATGCTAAGCTATCTTAATGCTGATGTAGCTTATGGCTTATGACGTGGTACATCCAATCCTGGCAAAATAGATATCCTCGGATTCGACATGACACAAGGAATCGATAGACACCAATTTTATGATTTTGTGACAAACGGTTCACAAATTACAGCCTCTGAACCAATTTTGGGTCAACCTTGTTAAATTTGATCTCATCTAATCCCACTGTAAGAAACATTAGTACAGCTCTTACCCAGATAATAAAGGAGCTCAAATTTAAATTTATACACAATTTCAAAGTTGCCCCACACTGGTCTCAAACCCACGACCACAATGGTTCGGGATTCATGACGCATGGTTGAACCGATTGCACCACCCAGAGGACTTGTTTTACAATGCTGCAGAGGAGAGGCTTCAGTGTATGAATGAGCACACAAAATCATGTTAACGAGATTAGCATGCTAAGCTAGCTTAATGCTAATGTAGCTTATGGTTATCCTGATAGCTGAAGAGCCACATTAGAAAGAATGGCATCTGGTTAGCATGCTAACCAATTATTATGCTAAGTTAACTAGCATAAGGCAAAAAATGCAGGCTAGGTCAACTTCGGAGATGAATATCTCGGGAACGGTAGCAAATATAAAAAATCTGTTCAGTCATTTCTGTGCGGCTCAGTCCAAAGAACATCTGATCAAATTTTGGACAAAATTGAACAAGATTTGAAGGAGGAGTAGCGAAAAAACTGTTTTTCATTTGTTCCAATATGGCGGACAGTCACATTGTTGGAAAATGACAAATGAGATATCGACGGAATTGGCATAAGCCAAGGAACATAATGACGTAAAGAAATCAAAATTTGAACAATGTTTTCAAAAGTTATAAGCGTTTTTGCAAAATACCTTATATCTCTGGAACACTAGGTGGCGCTGTGTTCAATCTTCTCATGTACCTTCAAAGCCTTGTGTTGATCATCCATACAAAATTTTGTGAAGATATGTCAAATAGTTTAAAAGTTATTGCAAATTATGACAAAATTCAAAATGGCGGACACGTGGTACATCCTATCCTGGCAAAATTGATATCCACGGATTCGGCATGACCCAAGGAATCCATAGATACCACATTTGTGATTTTTTGACAAACTGTTCAAAAGTTATTGACCAAAATAGCAATTTTTCATATCTCATGACCCGTAGGTGGCGCTGTTCCCAACTTTGGCATGGAACCTCAGATCATGCTTCCGGTGAAGTGTACCAATTTTCGTTTCGATTGATCCAATTTTGGCCGAGATACAGCCTCTTAGCCAATTTTGGGTGGACCTCGTTAAGTTTGCGACACCATAACTTTTGAACAAAGATGAATAAAAAAAATCTGTTCAGTCATTTCTGTGCGGCTTAGTCCAAAGATCATTTGAGCAAATGTTGGACAAAATTGGAGAAATTTTGAAGGAGGAGTAGCGAAAAAACTGAATACTGTACTTTTCAAAATGGCCACTACTGTAATGGGCGGAGTCTTAATGTAATGTATTGGTTGTGATCAGAATGATGAGAGGAATCAGGTGTACTAAGTTTCATTTCTCTAGATCAAAGGGTTCAAAAGTTATAACCATTTCAATGTTGAATTTTTGAACTGGTGGTGGCGCTATGGAGTTGGTCCTAGAGACTCAAAAATTGGTCCAATTACTATTCATTAGCATCACTAGAAGTGTACCAAATTTCATCATTTTCCTATTTACGGTTCATAGGGCTGCCATAGACTTCCATTGGCGGAAGAAGAAGAATAATAATAAATATAGCTGCAAGCAGCAATACGGGGCCAAGCCCTGCAAGGCACAGCAAGCAGACAAAATACAGCAATCTACAAGTACTGTAAGCACAGCAGCGCAGCAAGCATTTAAGCAACAACAGCAGTGCGGAGCCAGAAGAACAAAAAGAGCAGAAATTGAATATACATGTAAATGTACACCAAGCACAGCAGTGCAGCGAGCATTTAAGCACCAACAGCAGTGCAGAGCCAGAAGGAATTGAAATGACAACTTTATACAAAATTTTAAAGTTGTCCCACACAGGACTCGAACCCACAACCATATTGGTTAAGGATTCATGACACATGGTTTAGCACATTGCGCCACTCAGAGGACATGAATTTCAAAGCAGCAGAGGAGAGGATTCAGTGTGAGAATGAGTTCACAAAAAACTTCCATAACATGTTAACGAGATTAGCATGCAAAGCTAGCTTAATGCTAATGTAGCTTATGGTTAACCTGATAGCTGAAGAGCCACATTAGAAAGAATGGCATCTGGTTAGCATGCTAACCAATGATTATGCTAAGCTAACTAGCATAAGGCAACAAACACAGGCTAGGTCAACTTTGGAGACAAATATCTCAAGAACAGTAGCGAATATCAAAAATCTGTTCACTCACTTCTGTGCGGCTTACTCCAAAGAACATCTGATCAAAATTTGTGGCAAAATTGAGCAAGATTTGAAAGAGGAGTAGCGGAAAAACTGTTTTTCATTTGTTCCAATATGGCGGACAGTCGAATTGTTGGAAAATGACAAATAAGATGTCGTCGGAATCGGCATAAGCCAAAGAACGTAGTGACATAAAGAAATCAAAATTTGAACAATGTTTTCAAGAGTTATAAGCATTTTTGCAAAAGACCTTATATCTCTGGAACACTAGGTGGCGCTGTGCTCAATCTTCTCATGGACCTTCAGGACATTGTGTCGATGATCCATACTAAATTTTGTGAAGATATGTCAAATAGTTTAAAAGTTATTGCAAATTATGACAAAATTCAAAATGGTGGAGACGTGGTTCATCCGATCTTGGATAATTCATTGTCCACGGATTCGGCATGATGCAAGGAATCCATAGATACCACATTTATGGTTTTCTGACAAACTGTTCAAAAGTTATTGGCCAAAATAGCAATTTTCCAGATCTCATGACCCATAGGTGGCGCTGTTCCCAACTTTGGCATGGAACCTCAGATAATGCTTCTGATGAAGTGTACCAATTTTCGTTTCGATTGATCAAAGTTTGGCCGAGCTATAGCTTCTGAACCATTTTTGGGTCGACCTTGTTAAGTTTGCGACATCATAACTTTTTTTTTTCTAGTATAGTAAAAAAATCGGGGACAGTACTTTTATGCGGCTCAGTCCGAAGATCATTTGAGCACATGTTTGGACAAAATTAGACCAATTTTGAAGGAGGAGTAGCAAAAAAACTGCACACTGTACTTTTCAAAATGGCCACTACTGTAATGGGTGGAGTCTTAATGTAAGATATTGGTTTTGATCAGCATGATGAGTTGAATCAGGTGTACTAAGTTTCATTTTTCTAGATCAAAGGGTTCAAAAGTTATAACCATTTCAATGTTGGATTTTTGAACTGCTGGTGGCGCTATAGAGTTGGTCCTAGAGACTCAAAAATTGCTACATTTACTATTCATGGCCATCACTACAAGTGTGCCAAATTTCATCATTTTCCTATGTACGGTTCAATAACAATTGCTAATATAGCTGCAAGCAGCAATACGGGGCCAAGCCCTGCAAGGCACAGCAAGCAGACAAAATACAGCAATCTACAAGTACTGTAAGCACAGCAGCGCAGCAAGCATTTAAGCAACAACAGCAGTGCGGAGCCAGAAGAACAAAAAGAGCAGAAATTGAATATACATGTAAATGTACACCAAGCACAGCAGTGCAGGAAGCATTTAAGCACCAACAGCAGTGCAGAGCCAGAAGGAATTGAAATGACAACTTTATACAAAATTTTTAAGTTGCCCTACACAGGACTCGAACCCATAACCATATTGGTTAAGGATTCATGACACATGGTTTAGCACATTGCGCCACTCAGAGGATGTACAATCACAGACTGCAGAGGAGAGGCTTCAGTGTAAGAATGAGCACAAGCATTTAAGCAACAACAGCAGTGCGGAGCCAGAAGAACAAAAAGAGCAGAAATTGAATATACATGTAAATGTACACCAAGCACAGCAGTGCAGGAAGCATTTAAGCACCAACAGCAGTGCAGAGCCAGAAGGAATTGAAATGACAACTTTATACAAAATTTTTAAGTTGCCCTACACAGGACTCGAACCCACGACCAGAATGGTTCAGGATTCTAGATACATGGTTTAGCAGATTGCACCACTCAGAGGACGTACAATCATTAACTGCAGAGGAGAGCTTCAGTGTAAGAATGAGCACACAAAAGCAAGTTAACCAGATTAGCATGCTAAGCTATCTTAATGCTAATGTAGCTTATGATCTGGTATATCCAATCCTGGCAAAAAAGATATCCTCGGATTCGACATGACGCAAGGAATCGATAGACACCAATTTTATGATTTTGTGACAATCTGTTCCCAAGTTACAGCCTCTAAACCAATTATGGGTCGACCTCATTAAGTTTGCGACATCATAACTTTTTTTTTTCCAGTATAGCAAAAAATTCTGTTCAGTCATTTCTATGCGGCTAAGTCCAAAGATCATTTGAGCACATGTTTGGACAAAATTGAGCAAAATTTGAAGGAGGAGTAGCGAAAAAACTGTTTTTCATTTGTTCCAATATGGTGGACAGTCACATTGTTGGAAAATGACAAATGAGATTTCGACCGAATCGGCATAAGCCAAGGAAAATAATGAAGCAAAGAAATCAAAATTTGAACAATGTTTTCAAGAGTTATAAGCGTTTTTGCAAAATATCTTATATCTCTGGAACACTAGGTGGCACTGTGTTCAAAGTTCTCAGGTACCTTCAGGCCATGCTAATGATGATCCTTACCAATTTTGGTGCCGATATGTCAAATGCTTTATAAGATATTGCAATTTATGACAAAAATCAAAATGGCGGACAAGTGGTTCTTCCAATCCTGGCAAAATCAGTATCCACGGATTCAGCATGACCCAAGGAATCCATAGATACCAAATTTCATGATTTTCTGACACTGTTCAAAAGTTTTTGGCCAAAACAGCCATTTTCCATATCTCATGACCCATAGGTGGCGCTGTTAGTGATAAAAACATTTGAGCAGTAAATCAGCATATTAAAATTAATTCTAAAACATATGACATTAAAGACTAGAGATAAGATCCTGAAAATTCAATTTTGCATTATAAGAATGAACAAAATATATCGTAGTAAAAATAAGGGACAGTTTTACTCAGTTTAGATCAATTTAATGCAAAATATATTTGGCAAAAATAAATAGATTTTTTTCCCATAAAGTCATTTCAATCATTATTTAAACATGTTTACATGAAAAAAAATTATATATATTATATAATCATACCAACAATGGTAATCGCAAATACCTCCAAATAGTAATCAAAATACGAAATACACATTAGATACATACCAACAATGGTAATCACAAATACCTGCAAAGGTAATCAAAATATGTATCATAACACTACCTATGAATACATAAATACTTGACAAGATGTTTATGCCAAATGAAATGAAAAACATTTTCATGCAGAAAATTCTTCTTTTTTTTTTTTTTTTATTTATCAGCTAACAATTTTTTTGAACATGTCTAAAATATTCTGTATTTCAGTTTTCAAACTACAATAAGGAGCATTGCTGTTTTCTGTAATAAGAAACATTTCTTGAGCAGAAAATAAGTATATTAAAATGATTTGTAAACCATATGACATTATAGACTAGAGTAATGATGCTGAAAATTCAAATTTGCATTACAAGAATGAACAAAGTAGATTGTATTATAAAAAGGGACAGTTTTGCTTTTAGTTTAAACCAATTTAATACATAGTATGTTTTCAACAAGAAATCAAAAAGTTCTCTTCCATGCAATCAATTATCAATATTTGCAAAAGTAAAAAACTAATACAAATAACACATTACATAAATAAATGATAAATCATACCAACAATGGTAATCACAAATACCTGCAAAGGTATCAAACAAAAGGGTAACATCAACATATATAATATAACACTACCTATAAACACTTGACAATATGATCACAAGAATAAACTAAATATATTGTTTAAGAGATACTTTTGGTCTTAGTTTAACCAATTAAATACAAAGTATATTTTCAACAAGAAATTAAAAATTCTCTTCCACACTATCATTTAAATTATAAATTTACAAATTTAAAAAAAAAAAAAAACACATTAGATGCATCAAATATAATCATACCAACAATGGTAATGAGAAATACCTGCAAAGGTATATTAAAAAAAAATATATATATATATATATATATATATATATATATATTAGCGGGAAAAAAAATCATTTTTTTGTTTTTAATTGCATGCCTACAGATCTCAACTTTTTATTTGTGTGTTTTGGCTCTTGTACTGGTGGTGATGGCGTCTCAATGTCAGTTTGTGTGTCTTGAATTGCATAATCAGATGTGTCAGTTGGTGTAGGATGTGTACTCTGTGGTGGTGTATGAATTTGAAGCATGTCTTGATCCAAGTCTGTATCTTGGAAGAAAGGTGTAGATGGTCCAGCTCTATCATCAGTTATTGTGTTGGTGTTAATTGGCTCAATCTTTATGATAAAATCATTATGTGTTGTGACTTTCATTTCTGGTAATTCAAGTAGTGCATCAACAATATCGTCGTCAGATCTACTGCGTTTTAAGTCAACGATTGTGCCAATAATGTTATTGCCAATTTTGGCTGTAAATATTTTGCCAGATGTAGATTTCATTGTTAAGTTCCCGAAAGTTTTCATTTGTATTGCAGCTGATTTGAATTGAGTTTTACATTTCTCACACAGTATTTTTGAGCTTGATAGTGACATATTGATAGGGTGTTTTAATGGACAGATATACGTATTTGTAATTTGTGCGCCAATTATTTCACAGTTTTGACTGTTTGAAGATGTGGTTGGAAGAAGGACTGCAGTGTCTTGAGAATTAATGATTCTGAATTCTGTGTCTTTGGTTGTAGTCAAGTATGGTTTGTTGTTGTATTGTCTTACGGAGATATTTGACATGCTGTACCACCGGTCAACTTCAAGGCAGTGCTCGCCCCACACAGTCAGTTCTGCAGATGATGTTGCGTCACAAACAGTGTAAATGGTTTTTTCCAGGAAAGTTCCATCTCTCATTATATTGTGGCCCTCGCTCTCCTGTTGAGCGATTTTGACATTGAGTAGTACCTATTGAAAGAGAAATTTACACAGATTAGTAAAACAGTATGTTAAAGCTCGTTTTCAATTTCAGTAACATGTTTATTTCAATTACATGTATGTATATTTAAAATAATGTTATTTTTTTATATGCATATAAATAAGCATAGGAGTTATCTTTAAAAGCAGACTGTGGATACATTTTCAAATCATACTGCCAAGTCACACCATATATTTGAAAGACAGTGGTGTGCAATGCAGCTTCAATGTTCTTTTGAAGTGTAAAATGTGCAAGTGTGGCTAAACAGCCCCTAATGTTAGGACCAAACTTGAAAATTCTCTCGTGTCAGCATGCACACATAAATTTAGTTCAATATAAATTCAAGTTGTGGAATCAAAGTTTATAAGGGTATTTCTGTTATAGTGGTTAATGTTTAAGTAATATGTGATTAAGTCCATTTAAAATAGATACTGTACATTCAAATTTTCTTATAAAAATGTACTTACTCGTTCATATTGGGAGCTGGTTTTAAGGATGTGCTCCAATGTAAACACTTTCAGATCTGTTTTTTGCGTGTTGTAAATGAATCCAGCATCTCTTATACACAATAATTTAGACGTGTTTGTGAAAAGAATGTCTACTTTCCCGGAATACAGCTGCGAAGGTTGTATCACAATATTCTCCAGCTTAATGGGTCTCCTAGGAGTTGCATGGATTAAGGAAATATAGTTAGTTGTCTGGTATACAGTTTAAAGAGTAAAGTCACACAATCTAAAAAGATGATTGTTTTAAGTTTTCTTGCACTTTAGTAACATTTCTTTTTATAACTGTATGGTACTAATAAATCGTCATATACTAAAATGGATCTTTAGGTTACAGTTCATGGTTGTCTGTTCCCTCTTTTTTTAAATAAAATAAATGTCTTTATCAAAGATTCATAATTAAAACAAATATTATAGACTCGAATTCTAACAATTTAAAGCATCTTAAAATGTATTTTTATATTAAATTTCAAATTTTCATACAATCTTCATGCATAAACAATCCCAGTCACAAGATCATTAAAGCCACTAAATCAATCTTGAGGCTCTAAATTAAAATTACATCTCAAAGATTGAGGGGTGAAACAAACCCCAATATTAATAAATTCAAAAAGGAAAAAATATAAATTAATATTAATCAAATAAATATTTATCACATACAGTTATTAATTTTAATGAGAATAATCTAACATAATAAAAGTATTTTTATAACACCATGGGTTCTAGCGCTTTCATTACAAATATTGTTTATTTAGCTGGAAGGGTTCTGCAATTTTTATGAATCAAATAATTTTAACATGGTATGGTTTAGAACCATTTTTAAGAATGCGTTTAGAGCTAAAAGGTCATTGTGAATGTACTTTTCATAAGAACAACATATGTAACTGACTCACCGATCATTTTCTGATGATTTGAATTGCCCGTGTAGTTCAGGCCTGAATATTCTGATTGTTGATGTGATGTCTTTTTGTTGTAATGTTGCGTCAAAAAAATGTTTCTTGGGGCCCTGTTTTATGTCAGTGACGTTGTGTATATATCCAACAACATTTGATGGACTTGCCATATCTATAAGAAATATTGTATGCACATTAAAAAAATAAAATAAAAAAAAATAAAAAAATTCAGATTTAATAATATGATTATCACTTACAGGAGTCACATGATTTAACATGTGGTTATAATTATCAGACATATGTTTTGTGATTTAGTTTGAGTATCTTTGAAATTACACAAAATATTATAAATAAAATATTAAAGTCATATTCTGAATTTAAAAATCATTAAAAGTATATTTAGACTAACCTGTGTGTCAGGGTGCAGGCTGAACAATCTTTCTCCTTCTGAACAAATCTCCTTCTGAACAAATCTCCTTCTGAACAAATCTCCTTCTGAACAAATCTCCTTCTGAACAAATCTCCTTCTGAACAAATCTCCTTCTGAACAAATCTCCTTCTGAACAAATCTCCTTCTGAACAAATCTCCTTCTGAACAAATCTCCTTCTGAACAAATCTCCTTCTGAACAAATCTCCTTCTGAACAAATCTCCTTCTGAACAAATCTCCTTCTGAACAAATCTCCTTCTGAACAAATCTCCTTCTGAACAAATCTCCTTCTGAACAAATCTCCTTCTGAACAAATCTCCTTCTGAACAAATCTCCTTCTGAACAAATCTCCTTCTGAACAAAGCTAGAACGTTTTGTGTGGAACAGTTTTCTCTTAATCAAGGTGAACATATGGCAGGATACAGACACATTAAATAGACAAGAATGCACAAAGGATGATTGATCAGAATGGAACTACAAAAGGTGATGATGAGACAAAGAGAGACAGCTGTGATGAATATTAGTGTCTATGGTGATAAATGACAAGCAGGTGATGAGTTATCAGTGATGGCTGATGACGTGAAGGTGATGAACATATATAGTATATCAGATATGTTTAGTTGAAATTACTTTATGCTCAATGTCATGTGCTAACTTGAAGACATGTTTTGTTATTGTTCACACATTGGTTTTTATACATATGGTGCTGAATTGTGAAGTATTACTTTCTATGTATGTATTTTGAGCCCTGCTGTAGTATTGAATTGTGTTGGTAAATTTGAATATATAGTATAAATAGATAAAATGTGTGATGTATGAAATTGTTGACTATTTAAATAAACAAAAGTCAATTGTACCATTTTGTTGTGTTTAATATACAAATAAATACAATTATATTTGAAAGATGGATGTGAATAAACCTTGATTTTTTTCAGCATTAATCATATGGATAAGAAAACTCCATTTTAAAAACTTTTGAATTAAAATAATTGTGCATTTAAAAACAGATTAGAAAACTATTTACAGCATGTGACAAAACAGCAGTATAATTCAGTCATTGAACATTGAACATGAACATTGTCTTGACAATGGTATCATATGACAATTTTGAATGTAGACAATGTTAAGAATTACATTAATACAAGATTAGGGGTTTAAAATGATTCAAATTTGTATTGTCTGTGCTGAGGTGATCAATTTAATTATAAAGTGTATTTAAAAACATTAGGGGTTAAAAAACTATTTTGAGTAAATGAAAAAAAAAACAAATACAATGATTATTTAAAACAATTACAAAAGGGTATTCAAAATTGTGAAATAATTGGTGCACAAATAACTAACATGTCTGTCAATTAAACCATCACATTAGTAACATGCCACTATTCAGTTTGTGGCTATAAGCGTCCAAAAAGTGGCATAAGTGGCATAGTGTCCAAAATGTTAAACTCAATTCAAACCAACTGCAATAGAAGTTAAAACATAGAAACCTCATCATAAAAATCTACCTCTGACAACATTTTTACAGTAATAGCATTGAAATAGCATTGTTTGCACACTGGTTGATGTAAAATGCAACAGATCTAATGATGATATTGTTGATTTTCTGCTTGAACTATAAGAAAACTAACAGATACAATAGGTGCCTTGCCCCTTCGGGGCTTGGCCCCTAATAATAATAATAATAAGAAGAAAACTAACAGATACAATAGGTGCCTTGCCCCTTCGGGGCTTGGCCCCTAATAAGAAAACTAACAGATACAATAGGTGCCTTGTCCCTTCGGGGCTTGGCCCCTAATAATAATAATAATAATAAGAAAACTAACAGATACAATAGGTGCCTTGCCCCTTCGGGGCTTGGCCCCTAAAAAGCTGCAAGCAGCCTTTCCGGGGCCAAGCCCTTCTGGTTGTTTGGCTTGTTTGGATACATTCTTTTTTACTAGGAATCTTTTGAACATTGCACAATTCACATGGTTTAACATTTGCTACACATTGGAAACGATTTAACAATTTTCAAAGTTAAAGCCTTTTGCTATACTTAGTATTTGGTTTACACTCATACACTGTGGTTTGCTTAATAATTTTACAGAGACTTAAGATGTTGAAGGTAGAATCGCTGTAGCACAATGCGGAGCCAGAAGAGCAAAACATCAGAAATGTAATGTACATCAAGCACAGTAAGCACATCAATTACAGCAGCACAGCTAGCATTTAAGCACCAACAGCAGTGCAGAGCCGGAAGGAATTTAAATTATTATTTTATACACAATTTCAAAGTCGCCCCACACTGGTCTCGAACCCACGACCACAATGGTTCGGGATTCATGACGCATGGTTGAACCACTTGCGCCACCCAGAGGACATGTTTTACAAAGCTGCAGAGGAGAGGCTTCAGTGTGTGAATGAGCACACAAAATCATGTTAACGAGATTAGCATGCTAAGCTAACTTAATGCTAATATAGCTTATGATGTGGTACATCCAATCCTGGCAAAATAGATATCCTCAGATTCGACATGACGCAAGGAATCGATAGACACCAATTTTATGATTTTGTGACAAACTGTTCACAAGTTACCGCCTCTGAACCAATTATGGGTCGACCTCATTAAGTTTGCGACATCATAACTTTTTTTTTTCAGTATAGCAAAAAAAACGGGGACAGTACTTTTATGTGGCTCAGTCTGAAGATCATTTGAGTACATCTTTGGACAAAATTAGACCAATTTTGAAGGAGGAGTAGCGAAAAAACTGTTTTACATTCGCTCCAATATGGCGGCCAGTCACATTGTTGAAAAATAACATATGAGATATCGTTGAAATTGGCATAAGCCAAGGAATATATTGACATAAATAAATCAAATTTCAAGTAATGTTAGCAAAAGTTATAAGCGTTTTTTTCAAAAAACAATGATATCTATGGAACACTAGGTGGCGCTGTGATCAAACTTCTCAGGTACCTTCGGGCCATGCTAATGACGATCCATACCAAATTTGGTGAAGAAATTTCAAATAGTTTAAAAGATATTGCAAATTATGACAAAATTTAAAATGGCGGACACGTGGTACTTCCCATCATGGCAAAATCGATATCCACGGATTCGTTATGATCCAAGGAATCGATAGACACCAAGTTTATAATTTTCTGACAAACCGTTCACAAGTTATTGGCCAAAATATGCATTTTCCATATCTCATGACCCGTAGGTGGCGCTGTTCCCAACTTTGCCATGGAACCTCAGATCATGCTTCCGATGAAGTGTACCAATTTTCGTTTCGATTGATCAAAGTTTGGCCGAGCTATAGCTTCTGAACCAATTTTGGGTCGACCTCATTAAGTTTGCGACATCATAACTTTAGAACAAAGATGAATAAAAAAAATCGGGGACAGTACTTTTATGCGGCTCGGTCCGAAGATCATTTGAGCACATGTTTGGACAAAATCAGACCAATTTTGAAGGAGGAGTAGCAAAAAAACGCAATACTGTACTTTTCAAAATGGCTACTACTGTAATGGGCGGAGTCTTATTGTATGATATGGTTTGTGATCAGCATGATGAGAGCAATCAAGTATCCTATGTCTCTTTTCTGTGGATCAAAGGGTTAAAAAGTTATAACCATTTCAATGTTGAATTTTTGAACTGCTGGTGGCGCTATAGAGTTGGTCCTAGAGACTCAAAAATTGCTACTTTTACTATTCATGGCCATCACTACAAGTGTGCCAAATTTCATCATTTTCCTATGTACGGTTCATAGGGCTGCCATAGACTCCCATTTGCGGAAGAAGAATTGTTATTCTGACAATAACAATTGCTAATATAGCTGCAAGCAGCAATACGGGGCCAAGCCCTGCAAGGCACAGCAAGCAGACAAAATACAGCAATCTACAAGTACTGTAAGCACAGCAGCGCAGCAAGCATTTAAGCAACAACAGCAGTGCGGAGCCAGAAGAACAAAAAGAGCAGAAATTGAATATACATGTAAATGTACACCAAGCACAGCAGTGCAGGAAGCATTTAAGCACCAACAGCAGTGCAGAGCCAGAAGGAATTGAAATGACAACTTTATACAAAATTTTTAAGTTGCCCTACACAGGACTCGAACCCATAACCATATTGGTTAAGGATTCATGACACATGGTTTAGCACATTGCGCCACTCAGAGGATGTACAATCACAGACTGCAGAGGAGAGGCTTCAGTGTAAGAATGAGCACACAAAAGCAAGTTAACCAGATTAGCATGCTAAGCTAACTTAATGCTAATGTAGCTTATGATGTGGTACATCCAATCCTGGCAAAATAGATATCCTCAGATTCGACATGATGCAAGAAATCAATAGACACCAATTTTATGATTTTGTGACAAACTGTTCACAAGTTACCGCCTCTGAACCAATTATGGGTCGACCTCATTAAGTTTGCGACATCATAACTTTTTTTTTTCAGTATAGCAAAAAAAACGGGGACAGTACTTTTATGTGGCTCAGTCTGAAGATCATTTGAGTACATCTTTGGACAAAATTAGACCAATTTTGAAGGAGGAGTAGCGAAAAAACTGTTTTACATTCGCTCCAATATGGCGGCCAGTCACATTGTTGAAAAATAACATATGAGATATCGTTGAAATCGGCATAAGCCAAGGAATATATTGACATAAATAAATCAAATTTCAAGTAATGTTAGCAAAAGTTATAAGCGTTTTTTCAAAAAACAATGATATCTATGGAACACTAGGTGGCGCTGTGATCAAACTTCTCAGGTACCTTCGGGCCATGCTAATGACGATCCATACCAAATTTGGTGAAGAAATTTCAAATAGTTTAAAAGATATTGCAAATTATGACAAAATTTAAAATGGCGGACACGTGGTACTTCCCATCATGGCAAAATCGATATCCACGGATTCGTTATGATCCAAGGAATCGATAGACACCAAGTTTATAATTTTCTGACAAACCGTTCACAAGTTATTGGCCAAAATATGCATTTTCCATATCTCATGACCCGTAGGAGGCGCTGTTCCCAACTTTGGCATGGAACCTCAGATCATGCTTCCGATGAAGTGTACCAATTTTCGTTTCGATTGATCAAAGTTTGGCCGAACTATAGCTTCTGAACCAATTTTGGGTCGACCTCATTAAGTTTGCGACATCATAACTTTTTTTTTCCAGTATAGCAAAAAAATCGGGGACAGTACTTTTATGCGGCTCAGTCCGAAGATCATTTGAGCATATGTTTGGACAAAATTAGACCAATTTTGAAGGGGGAGTAGCAAAAAAACTTCATACTGTACTTTTCAAAATGGCCACTACTGTAATGGGCGGAGTCTTGATGTAAGATATTGGTTCTGATCAGCATGATGAGATGAATCAGGTGTACTAAGTTTAATTTTTCTAGATCAAAGGGTTCAAAAGTTATAACCATTTCAATGTTGAATTTTTGAACTGCTGGTGGCGCTATAGAGTTGGTCCTAGAGACTCAAAAATTGCTACAATTACTTTTCATTACCATCACTACAAGTGTGCCAAATTTCATCATTTTCCTATGTACGGTTCATAGGGCTGCCATAGACTTCCATTGGCGGAAGAAGAAGAAGAAGAAGAATAATAATAATAATAATAAGAAAACTAACAGATACAATAGGTGCCTTAGCCCCTTCGGGGCTTGGCCCCTAAATATAGCTGCAAGCAGCAATACGGGGCCAAGCCCTGCAAGGCACAGCAAGCAGACAAAATACAGCAATCTACAAGTACTGTAAGCACAGCAGCGCAGCAAGCATTTAAGCAACAACAGCAGTGCGGAGCCAGAAGAACAAAAAGAGCAGAAATTGAATATACATGTAAATGTACACCAAGCACAGCAGTGCAGCGAGCATTTACGCACCAACAGCAGTGCAGAGCCAGAAGGAATTGAAATGACAACTTTATACAAAATTTTAAAGTTGCCCTACACAGGACTCGAACCCACAACCATATTGGTTAAGGATTCATGACACATGGTTTAGCACATTGCGCCACTCAGAGGATGTACAATCACAGACTGCAGAGGAGAGGCTTAAGTGTAAGAATGAGCACACAAAAGCAAGTTAACCAGATTAGCATGCTAAGCTAACTTAATGCTAATGTAGCTTATGATGTGGTACATCCAATCCTGGCAAAATAGATATCCTCAGATTCGACATGATGCAAGGAATCGATAGACACCAATTTTATGATTTTGTGACAAACTGTTCACAAGTTACAGCCTCTGAACCAATTATGGGTCGACCTCATTAAGTTTGCGACATCATAACTTTTTTTTTTCAGTATAGCAAAAAAATCGGGGACAGTACTTTTATGCGGCTCAGTCCGAAGATCATTTGAGTACATGTTTGGACAAGATTAGACCAATTTTGAAGGAGGAGAAGCGAAAAAACTGTTTTACATTCGCTCAAATATGGCGGCCAGTCACATTGTTGAAAAATAACATATGAGATATCGTTGAAATCAGCATAAGCCAAGGAATATATTGACATAAAGAAATCAAATTTCAAGCAATGTTAGCAAAAGTTATAAGCGTTTTTAAAAAAAACAATGATATCTATGGAACACTAGGTGGCGCTGTGATCAAACTTATCAGGTACCTTCGGGCCATGCTAATGACGATCCATACCAAATTTGGTGAAGAAATTTCAAATAGTTTAAAAGATATTGCAAATTATGACAAAATTTAAAATGGCGGACACGTGGTACTTCCCATCATGGCAAAATCGATATCCACGGATTCGTTATGACCCAAGGAATCGATAGACACCAAGTTTATAATTTTCTGACAAACTGTTCACAAGTTATTGGCCAAAATATGCATTTTCCATATCTCATGACCCGTAGGTGGCGCTGTTCCCAACTTTGCCATGGAACCTCAGATCATGCTTCCGATGAAGTGTACCAATTTTCGTTTCGATTGATCAAAGTTTGGCCGAACTATAGCTTCTGAACCAATTTTGGGTCGACCTCATTAAGTTTGCGACATCATAACTTTTTTTTTCCAGTATAGCAAAAAAATCGGGGACAGTACTTTTATGCGGCTCAGTCCAAAGATCATTTGAGCACATGTTTGGACAAAATTAGACCAATTTTGAAGGGGGAGTAGCAAAAAAACTGCATACTGTACTTTTCAAAATGGCCACTACTGTAATGGGCGGAGTCTTAATGTAAGATATTGGTTCTGATCAGCATGATGAGATGAATCAGGTGTACTTAGTTTCATTTTTCTAGATCAAAGGGTTCAAAAGTACTAACCATTTCAATGTTGATTTTTTGAACTGCTGGTGGCGCTATAGAGTTGGTCCTAGAGACTCAAAAATTGCTACATTTACTATTCATGGCCATCACTACAAGTGTGCCAAATTTCATCATTTTCCTATGTATGGTTCATAGGGCTACCATAGACTTCCATTGGCGGAAGAAGAAGAAGAATAATAATAATAATAATAATAATAAGAAAACTAACAGATACAATAGGTGCCTTAGCCCCTTCGGGGCTTGGCCCCTAAATATAGCTGCAAGCAGCAATACGGGGCCAAGCCCTGCAAGGCACAGCAAGCAGACAAAATACAGCAATCTACAAGTACTGTAAGCACAGCAGCGCAGCAAGCATTTAAGCAACAACAGCAGTGCGGAGCCAGAAGAACAAAAAGAGCAGAAATTGAATATACATGTAAATGTACACCAAGCACAGCAGTGCAGCGAGCATTTACGCACCAACAGCAGTGCAGAGCCAGAAGGAATTGAAATGACAACTTTATACAAAATTTTAAAGTTGCCCTACACAGGACTCGAACCCACAACCATATTGGTTAAGGATTCATGACACATGGTTTAGCACATTGCGCCACTCAGAGGATGTACAATCACAGACTGCAGAGGAGAGGCTTAAGTGTAAGAATGAGCACACAAAAGCAAGTTAACCAGATTAGCATGCTAAGCTAACTTAATGCTAATGTAGCTTATGATGTGGTACATCCAATCCTGGCAAAATAGATATCCTCAGATTCGACATGATGCAAGGAATCGATAGACACCAATTTTATGATTTTGTGACAAACTGTTCACAAGTTACAGCCTCTGAACCAATTATGGGTCGACCTCATTAAGTTTGCGACATCATAACTTTTTTTTTTCAGTATAGCAAAAAAATCGGGGACAGTACTTTTATGCGGCTCAGTCCGAAGATCATTTGAGTACATGTTTGGACAAGATTAGACCAATTTTGAAGGAGGAGAAGCGAAAAAACTGTTTTACATTCGCTCAAATATGGCGGCCAGTCACATTGTTGAAAAATAACATATGAGATATCGTTGAAATCAGCATAAGCCAAGGAATATATTGACATAAAGAAATCAAATTTCAAGCAATGTTAGCAAAAGTTATAAGCGTTTTTAAAAAAAACAATGATATCTATGGAACACTAGGTGGCGCTGTGATCAAACTTATCAGGTACCTTCGGGCCATGCTAATGACGATCCATACCAAATTTGGTGAAGAAATTTCAAATAGTTTAAAAGATATTGCAAATTATGACAAAATTTAAAATGGCGGACACGTGGTACTTCCCATCATGGCAAAATCGATATCCACGGATTCGTTATGACCCAAGGAATCGATAGACACCAAGTTTATAATTTTCTGACAAACTGTTCACAAGTTATTGGCCAAAATATGCATTTTCCATATCTCATGACCCGTAGGTGGCGCTGTTCCCAACTTTGCCATGGAACCTCAGATCATGCT
>NW_028296344.1:0-74448 GCF_964197995.2 Scardinius erythrophthalmus
GAACATGGTATATGATAGTAAATCATGCTAGAATCATATTAAATAATTCTAGAATGTGGCAAATCGTTGTGGGAGGAGCCTATTTTACTCAAATGGCTATAACTCAAGAAGTAAATGAGATATCTTCACCAAACTCAGTACACATGTGTATGGGTTCAATTTGAGGTCACAGTAAACAATTTTATGGAGATCGGACCATAGGTGGCGCTATAACTGTTAAAAAGCTTTAAAACCATATATATCCAATGGCAAATTGCCTGTATTGGCTGTAAATGGTCTTTTCCATCTATTATGTCAGTGGTTACATGCTTGCTAAATAAATCTTAATAACTTTTGATGCTTTTGTGCTTAAATGCCTTAAAGGCCTTAACTGCTTGAACCCCGATAAATGCTGCTTGCAGCTTTAATTAGGGGTTCAAGCACGAAGTGCTGAAACCCTATTGTAATTGTGCTGATTTTTATTATTATTATTATTATTATTATTATTATTCCGCCCTAAAACGCATTGTGCAGCCCAAACCGTAAGAGCTGGAACCTTGAAACTTGGCCAAATGGTAGTCCTCAATTTGGGGAGAACCTATCAAAATATGACCCCGATTGGCCTATAGGTGGCGCTATAATGACCAAATTTACTAAATTGCTCATAACTCCTAGACAGTTTGTCCTAGAGTCTCAAGCATCACTGTGATCCCTGGCTCCAGACGGACAAAATGGCTATCTCCAAATCCCGATCCGAGCAAAAAAAAATTGTTATGGGCAATTTTGTCCAAAACCTACTTTTGCGAACTAGTCCTAGGTTTTTGGCCCAATCCAGACCAGACCAGTCTAGCACAATTCTCTGGAGTCTCTAGATCAATAATTATTGAAAGAAAGTTGAACTTTTGCATTGGCCTGGCTGTAACAGGGTCATTTAGGGAAGGGGCGGGACAAAAAAACACTCAAAAGCCTATACAACCTAAGGGAAAACCCCAAACTTCACAAAAAACGATGAGCAGGTGTGTCAGACCATGGTGAAGAAGCATGCCAAGTTTCGTGAAGATCGGACCATAGGTGGCGCTATAACTGTCCAAAACGTCTCTTCTTATTAGGGGTTCAAGCACGAAGTGCTGAAACCCTATTGTAATTGTGCTGATTTTTATTATTATTAGGGGTTCAAGCACGAAGTGCTGAAACCCTATTGTATTTGTGCTGATTTTTATTATTATTATTATTATTATTATTAGGGGTTCAAGCACGAAGTGCTGAAACCCTATTGTAATTGTACTGATTTTTATTATTATTATTATTCTCCCCTAAAACGCATCGTGCAGCCCAAACCGTAACAGCTGGAACCTTGAAACTTGGCCAAATGGTAGTCCTCAATTTGGGGAGAACCTATCAAAGTATGACTCAGATTGGCCTATAGGTGGCGCTATAATGACCACATTTACTAAATTGCTCATAACTCATAAACAGTTTGTCCTAGAGTCTCAATTTTAGCATCACTGTGATCCCTGGCTCCAGACGGACAAGATGGCTATCTCCAAATTCACCTACGAGCAAAAAAAAAAAATTGTTATGGGCAAATTTGTCCAAAACCTACTTTGGCCAACTAGTCCCTGGTTTTTGGCCCAATCCAGACCAGACCAGTCTAGCACAATTCTCTGGAGTCTCTAGATCAATAATTATTGAAAGAAAGTTGAACTTTTGCATTGGCCTGGCTGTAACAGGGTCATTTAGGGAAGGGGCGGGACAAAAAAACACTCAAAAGCCTATACAACCTAAGGGAAAACCCCAAACTTCACAAAAAACGATGAGCAGGTGTGTCAGACCATGGTGAAGAAGCATGCCAAGTTTCGTGAAGATCGGACCATAGGTGGCGCTATAACTGTCCAAAACGTCTCTTCTTATTAGGGGTTCAAGCACGAAGTGCTGAAACCCTATTGTAATTGTGCTGATTTTTATTATTATTATTATTATTATTATTATTATTCCGCCCTAAAACGCATTGTGCAGCCCAAACCGTAAGAGCTGGAACCTTGAAACTTGGCCAAATGGTAGTCCTCAATTTGGGGAGAACCTATCAAAATATGACCCCGATTGGCCTATAGGTGGCGCTATAATGACCAAATTTACTAAATTGCTCATAACTCCTAGACAGTTTGTCCTAGAGCAGGGAACGGCAACTGGCGGCCCGCGGGCCAAAACTGGCCCGCCAGCAATATTTTCTGGCCCGCCGGATTATTATGGAAGTCCTAAATGCTGCACAAAACTCTTCCAATACTTGAGAAAAGCCGTAGTCGCGCGGCGATTTCACCGCCGCATACTGTGTGAAACACACATAGGGAATCATGCGGCGCGGGATTACATTTTAAAGTATAACTGTACGTTCAAACTGGACGCGAATAGCGCGTCAAATTCGCGCCTGCCACGTCTAGTTACGCTTGACCACTTTGTGTCCATTCGCGCGTCAAAAGACTGTAGCGGTCAGAACTCTGGTGTACTTTGGACGGAGCGGGCGGTCTGACTGACAATTGCCCATTCCAACACCTTTTGACAGCGTATCCGCACTTAATTCGGACCACCTGTAGGCTACACATAGCTCTGAGGAGCTGTTTGGTACTGAAACCATTGTCAGCCAACAACATTCTTTTTTTGCAAGGATGTTTGAAATAGTTCGGCAGAAAATAGCCTACTTCATTTGTCAGTAGGGCAATATGATTTTCGTTTAGGTTGCTTAGAAATTTGAGTGATAGGCTGCTTTTGTCCTATTTAATTTATGTTATTTATATTTCATAATTTTTTTCTTTGGCATTTTTTTCTCTGCTGACAGTAGGCCTACAATGTTAAAATAGCGTAATATTTATATTGACAGACCTCCTTAAACCTTAGGTGTGTATGTGTGTGTCCCGAATAAATAATAATAATAAAAAAGGAATAAAGTTCCAAAGTCGGACTGTAAGCGAATGAGGCATGATTCACACCTTTATTAAAATGGCTGTAATCTGTTACCACAATAGTACTTGATCTGTTTTAAATTATTTCCTTGATATATGCTTAAGGTGTTAAATTCAAAATAAAAAATCAAAATTAAAATTAGTCTAATCCAGTAATAAATTTTTTCTATTTTTGATCTGAGTACAATCAGAAAACCCGTCGTTATTTGTTTTTTCATTTTAGTTCAGGAAATAAATAATGGAAAAACAAGTAGTTTTTCATCTTTTTATTTTTGGTTTTAATTTGAAAAAACGATTGAACGAATGATCCACGGACAGTGACGGACCCATCATATTCTGCGATTATAGGCCTATATAAGAGTATTTAATTTGTATCCATAGGCCTACTCTGTGTAGCTGGCCCGCCACCTACTGGCAAAAAAAAATATTGGCCCTCGGCCAAAGTTACTTGCCGACCCCTGTCCTAGAGTCTCAATTTTAGCATCACTGTGATCCCTGGCTCCAGACGGACAAAATGGCTATCTCCAAATCCCGATCCGAGCAAAAAAAAAAATTGTTATGGGCAAATTTGTCCAAAACCTACTTTGGCCAACTAGTCCCTGGTTTTTGGCCCAATCCAGACCAGACCAGTCTAGCACAATTCTCTGGAGTCTCTAGATCAATAATTATTGAAAGAAAGTTGAACTTTTGCATTGGCCTGGCTGTAACAGGGTCATTTAGGGAAGGGGCGGGACAAAAAAACACTCAAAAGCCTATACAACCTAAGGGAAAACCCCAAACTTCACAAAAAACGATGAGCAGGTGTGTCAGACCATGGTGAAGAAGCATGCCAAGTTTCGTGAAGATCGGACCATAGGTGGCGCTATAACTGTCCAAAACGTCTCTTCTTATTAGGGGTTCAAGCACGAAGTGCTGAAACCCTATTGTAATTGTGCTGATTTTTATTATTATTATTATTATTATTATTATTATTCCGCCCTAAAACGCATTGTGCAGCCCAAACCGTAAGAGCTGGAACCTTGAAACTTGGCCAAATGGTAGTCCTCAATTTGGGGAGAACCTATCAAAATATGACCCCGATTGGCCTATAGGTGGCGCTATAATGACCAAATTTACTAAATTGCTCATAACTCCTAGACAGTTTGTCCTAGAGCAGGGAACGGCAACTGGCGGCCCGCGGGCCAAAACTGGCCCGCCAGCAATATTTTCTGGCCCGCCGGATTATTATGGAAGTCCTAAATGCTGCACAAAACTCTTCCAATACTTGAGAAAAGCCGTAGTCGCGCGGCGATTTCACCGCCGCATACTGTGTGAAACACACATAGGGAATCATGCGGCGCGGGATTACATTTTAAAGTATAACTGTACGTTCAAACTGGACGCGAATAGCGCGTCAAATTCGCGCCTGCCACGTCTAGTTACGCTTGACCACTTTGTGTCCATTCGCGCGTCAAAAGACTGTAGCGGTCAGAACTCTGGTGTACTTTGGACGGAGCGGGCGGTCTGACTGACAATTGCCCATTCCAACACCTTTTGACAGCGTATCCGCACTTAATTCGGACCACCTGTAGGCTACACATAGCTCTGAGGAGCTGTTTGGTACTGAAACCATTGTCAGCCAACAACATTCTTTTTTTGCAAGGATGTTTGAAATAGTTCGGCAGAAAATAGCCTACTTCATTTGTCAGTAGGGCAATATGATTTTCGTTTAGGTTGCTTAGAAATTTGAGTGATAGGCTGCTTTTGTCCTATTTAATTTATGTTATTTATATTTCATAATTTTTTTCTTTGGCATTTTTTTCTCTGCTGACAGTAGGCCTACAATGTTAAAATAGCGTAATATTTATATTGACAGACCTCCTTAAACCTTAGGTGTGTATGTGTGTGTCCCGAATAAATAATAATAATAAAAAAGGAATAAAGTTCCAAAGTCGGACTGTAAGCGAATGAGGCATGATTCACACCTTTATTAAAATGGCTGTAATCTGTTACCACAATAGTACTTGATCTGTTTTAAATTATTTCCTTGATATATGCTTAAGGTGTTAAATTCAAAATAAAAAATCAAAATTAAAATTAGTCTAATCCAGTAATAAATTTTTTCTATTTTTGATCTGAGTACAATCAGAAAACCCGTCGTTATTTGTTTTTTCATTTTAGTTCAGGAAATAAATAATGGAAAAACAAGTAGTTTTTCATCTTTTTATTTTTGGTTTTAATTTGAAAAAACGATTGAACGAATGATCCACGGACAGTGACGGACCCATCATATTCTGCGATTATAGGCCTATATAAGAGTATTTAATTTGTATCCATAGGCCTACTCTGTGTAGCTGGCCCGCCACCTACTGGCAAAAAAAAATATTGGCCCTCGGCCAAAGTTACTTGCCGACCCCTGTCCTAGAGTCTCAATTTTAGCATCACTGTGATCCCTGGCTCCAGACGGACAAAATGGCTATCTCCAAATCCCGATCCGAGCAAAAAAAAAATTGTTATGGGCAATTTTGTCCAAAACCTACTTTTGCGAACTAGTCCTAGGTTTTTGGCCCAATCCAGACCAGACCAGTCTAGCACAATTCTCTGGAGTCTCTAGATCAATAATTATTGAAAGAAAGTTGAACTTTTGCATTGGCCTGGCTGTAACAGGGTCATTTAGGGAAGGGGCGGGACAAAAAAACACTCAAAAGCCTATACAACCTAAGGGAAAACCCCAAACTTCACAAAAAACGATGAGCAGGTGTGTCAGACCATGGTGAAGAAGCATGCCAAGTTTCGTGAAGATCGGACCATAGGTGGCGCTATAACTGTCCAAAACGTCTCTTCTTATTAGGGGTTCAAGCACGAAGTGCTGAAACCCTATTGTAATTGTGCTGATTTTTATTATTATTATTATTATTATTATTATTATTATTCCGCCCTAAAACGCATTGTGCAGCCCAAACCGTAAGAGCTGGAACCTTGAAACTTGGCCAAATGGTAGTCCTCAATTTGGGGAGAACCTATCAAAATATGACCCCGATTGGCCTATAGGTGGCGCTATAATGACCAAATTTACTAAATTGCTCATAACTCCTAGACAGTTTGTCCTAGAGTCTCAATTTTAGCATCACTGTGATCCCTGGCTCCAGACGGACAAGATGGCTATCTCCAAATTCACCTACGAGCAAAAAAAAAAATTGTTATGGGCAAATTTGTCCAAAACCTACTTTGGCCAACTAGTCCCTGGTTTTTGGCCCAATCCAGACCAGACCAGTCTAGCACAGTTCTCTGGAGTCTCTAGATCAATAATTATCGAACAAAAGTTTCGTGAAGATCGGACAATAGGTGGCGCTATAACTGTCCAAAACGTCTCTTTTTATTAGGGGTTCAAGCACGAAGTGCTGAAACCCTATTGTAATTGTACTGATTTTTATTAGGGGTTCAAGCATGAAATGCTGAAACCCTATTGTAATTGTGCTGATTTTTATTATTAGGGGTTCAAGCACGAAGTGCTGAAACCCTATTGTAATTGTGCTGATTTTTATGTTAAAAACCTACTTTTGCGAACTAGTCCTAGGTTTTTTGCCCGATCGGAACCAGACCAGTCTAGGACAATTCTCTGGACTCTCTAGATCAATAATTATCAAAAAAAAGTTGAACTTTTGCATTTGGATGGCTGTAATAGGGTAATTTATAAAATGGGCGTGTCAAAATACATTAAAAAGCCTATAAATCCTAAATAAAAACTCAGAACTTCACAAAAATTGGTCAGCATATGTGACATAACATCATTAACAAGCATGAAAAATTCTATGGAGATCGGACGATAGGTGGCGCTATAACTGTTAAAAAGCTTTAAAATCATATATTTCCTATGGTAAACTGCCTGTATTGGCTGTAAATGGTCATAATGTTCAAAACTAGTGCAATACAATTCTCTGGACTCACTAGATCAATAATTGTCAGAAAAAGTTGAACTACTTCATTTGGATAGCTATAATAGGTTCACTTCAAAATCTGGCCTTTACCAAGTGTCCCCGAAAGCCTATATCTCTTTAATCAATGCTCAGACCTTCTTAAAAACAAGTCAGAACGTGTGAAATATCACCCTGAACAAGCATGAAAATTTTCAGACAGATCGGACAAAATTTGCCTCTATAACAGTTAAAAAGGTGAAAATGATATGAATTAATGGCATGTTAAGCCAATAAGTGGTATTTTACTGCCCCCTGCTGTTTAAAATAGTCATTTTCTCATATTGGTATTGGTATCAGCCATGGTAAATCATAATAAATGATGTGTGTGTGTGTGTGTGTGTGTGTGTGTGTGTGTGTGTGTGTGTGTGTGTGTGTGTGTGTGTGTGGTACAAATATAACAAAGGTTTTATTTTCCAACACGAAAACAAACATAACAGAGTGCTAGTGCACAAACAATAACCGACAATGATAATGGATGAGAGGGGAACTTAAATACACAGATCAAGACAAGGACAACAGGTGACGGTTATGATGATGAGGAGCAGGTGATGATGAGGAGGGTGATGAGGAGCAGGTGCAGGTGATGACGACAGATGGTGAATGTGATGAAGACAGAAGGTGAATGTGATGAAGGTGAATGTGACACCAATATCACTGAAACATTTGTGTGTGTGTGTGTGTGTGTGTGTGTGTGTGTGTGTGTGTGTGTGTGTGTGTGTGTGTGTGTGTAGCATTATTGTGTGTAGCATATGTAGCAAGTATGCATTATTGAGTTAACATGGAAACACTGGTTTGCTTTAGTGCAGAAAACTGGTCAAAATCATGAGGTTTAAAGTGAAAGTGAGCCAATAAGTGGTCTTCTACTGCCCTCTGCTGGCCATTCTACTTAATTAAATTTTTCCACATGTGCTTGCATTTATACTTGAATACACACTAAAAATCACTTATATAGCAATAACTATTATAACATAATCATATTTTGTCAGTGTTAATCACTTTATTTGCACTGACACTTCAAATAATTGCTAGTAATGTGGTAAATCATGGTAAATCATGGTTAACCCTCTGAGGTCGACAAACGCGCCGGCGCGTTTTGCTGGATTTTCTCCACATTGTAGCACTATAAACTTAAATTTCTCCGTCATTTATGGTCATACAGAAAAAATAAATATAAAAAAAGAATCTGTGGTATTTCTACTTTTGTATGTGTCCACTTCCAATCAAATCAAAACATTGTGCTTTTGTAAAATAAAGAAAATAAACAGTGTGTGCGTTCTGCCTCTCCGTCGCGGTGAACTTTTTTTTCTTGAGCACGTCTATAAACTGAAACAAAACTCAGCGAATACTTGTCACACATTTATGAGCCATACACCTTTATAAACATTTAAGTGTGTACTTTTAAATGATCGGATTCAAAACGAAAACAAATATTCTCTGTTTAAGTAATTTGTATAAAACCAACAAGATTTCCAGCTTCTCAAACGCTTCCTAATTATTTTTAATTCGGCCACGCCCACTCGCGCAAAAGATATTCACATGCAAATCTCCACATGGAACGCGATCGCCCTCATTACCTCAACAACAAAACACTTCACTTCACTTTTCGTCGAGTTTGAAAGACGTGCCTGAGCTTACATTGGATTTACATCAGAAGAAGAAGAACGATATTTGAAGACAAGAAAGATAAGGTAAGTAATTCTTACATATTAGTTTGCTATTGTTGGATAAATTTCACATTGCAGTTGAACTGTTGCTAGATATATGGTGAATATTATAATATTTAGACCCGTGTTTACTGTTACTGTGTTTGTGGATATCTGCTCAAACGTAGATAGGCTATGTATATGGTAGGCCTAACCATAATGTTTTATATTTGATCGCAATCGCGTTTTAATGTATCATATTTTTGATCGCGATCGCGTTTTAATGTATCATATTTTTGATCGCGATCGCGTTTGAATGTATCATATTTTGGAAAAGCAAAACGCTCCAAACGGCTTCATGTTTTTACTATTATCTCATTTCATATCATCATAACGAATGGAAACATTTGAAGTAACATGATAATCAATATATTTTTCTCTAGCTTAGTTGTTACTGAAATCTTTTTGAAAATATATATAGGCTGCTATATTGTTATTATTTTATGCAGCACTGCGCATAGCCTATACCTACAAGGCACAACAAACCTGGTGTTCATTATATATTGTTGGAAACATTTGTGTGAGTGTGTGTGTGTATTCTGTGAATTTTAAAAAGCAATTTTAACAAGAAAAATCTAAAATGTATTCCCAAAATCGTGCAGGCCTTTCTCTTGATATCAGTATGTTCACTTTTTTTTTTTTTCAGGGCCCAGATGCCACTGAGTCCTGCTGACTTCAACATTCACAGTACATGTCTCTGTACATGAACATGGTAAAGTGAAAATCAAACACCTTAGAAAATGAAAGGTATGTACAATGTTTTTAGGAATGGCACAAAGGTCTCTTTCTTCAATAAGTGCTTTTTTGTTGTGTATCTTTGGATTATGTTGTGTTGTAAATAAATCCAAACAATTTTAAAAGCCATTCTTTTTTAAATCTCCTCATTCTTTGTGCAAGGTTGGTCAGAATGATGGGCCCTGATAAGCTCCTAATAGGGCCATTAGGGAGGTTCTTTGTCTTTCTCAGGTGTGGAAAGCTTTCATATTAATGAGGTGATCCGCCCCTTCGCATATTGCTTTCTAACACAAAACACGTCGTAAAATTTTTAAATCAATATATTGTCTTCTCTGAATGAGCAGTCAGGGTGATTCTCACATAGTTTTAGAGCAAATATTCTAGGCTACGTGATACAATTTTCAAAAGTCTTGTGAAGAAATAATCAGTATGGGTTTCATGACCTTATTTCAGTGAGATTTTTTTTTTGTATTTTCACAAACCACGCATAAATGTCATTATCTCAAAACTACAAACTTTTACATACATGCTGCTGATATATTATTGTAGCAGAGTTTGTGCTGAATACAGTGTAATTAGACTTTAGCCATGAAAATGTCACAAGTAACAGAAATAACCACAAATGTCAGAGCATGTCAGAACACCTCCAGGGCCCAGAAAACAGCTCAGACCTCAGAGGGTTAACTATGCTGTGTGTGTGTGTGTGTGTGTGTGTGTGTGTGTGTGTGTGTGTGTGTGTCTGTGTGTGTGTGTGTGTGTCTGTGTGTGTGTGTGTAAGCATGCATTGAGTTAACATGGATAAACTGGTTTGCTTTAGTGCAGAAAACTGGTTTAAAGTGAAAGTGAGCCAATAAGTGGTCTTCTACTGCCCTCTGCTGGCCATTCTACTTATTAATGAAATATTTCAACATGTGCTTGCATTCATACTTGAATACACACTAAAAAATCACTTATATAGCAATAACTATTATAACACAATCATATTTTGTCAGTGTTAACCACTTTATTTGCACTGACACTTCAAATAATTGCTAGTAATGTGATAAATCAGGCTAGAAACATGGTAAATCAAAGTAAATAATCCTAGATTGTCGTTTATCTCCTGGTAAATAATACTAGAACGTGGTATATCATGGTAAATCATGGTTAACTATGCTGTGTGTGTATGTGTGTGTGTGTGTGTGTGTGTGTGTGTGTGTGTGTGTGTGTGTGTGTGTGTGTGTGTGTGTGTGTGTGTGTGTGTGTGTGTGTGTGTGTTTGTGTGTGTGTGTGTGTGTGTGTGTGTGTGTGTGTGTGTGTGTGTGTGTGTAAGCATGCATTGAGTTAACATGGAAAAACTGGTTTGCTTTAGTGCAGAAAACTGGTTTAAAGTGAAAGTGAGCCAATAAGTGGTCTTCTACTGCCCTCTGCTGGCCATTCTACTTAATAATGAAATATTTTACATGTGCTTTTGCATTCATACTTGGACACACACTAAAAATCACGTATATAACTAACTATTATAACACAATAATATTTTGTCAGTGTTCATCACCTCATTTGCACTGACACTTCACATATTTGCTAGTAATGTGGTTAATCATGCTAGAAACATTGTAAATCATAGTAAATAATACTGAAATGAAGTGTATCAAGGTAAATCATGCTAGAATCCTAATAAATCATTCTGGAACATGGTATATGATAGTAAATCATGCTAGAATCATATTAAATAATTCTAGAATTTGGCAAATCGTTGTGGGAGGAGCCTATTTTACTCAAATGGCTATAACTCAAGAAGTAAATGAGATATCTTCACCAAACTCAGTACACATGTGTATGGGTTCAATTTGAGGTCACAGTAAACAATTCTATTGAGATCGGAGCATAGGTGGCGCTATAACTGTTAAAAAGCTTTAAAACCATATATATCCCATGGCAAATTGCCTGTATTGGCTGTAAATGGTCTTTTCCATCTATTATGTCAGTGGTTACATGCTTGCTAAATAAATCTTAATAACTTTTGATGCTTTTGTGCTTAAATGCCTTAAAGGCCTTAACTGCTTGAACCCCGATAAATGCTGCTTGCAGCTTTAATTAGGGGTTCAAGCATGAAATGCTGAAACCCTATTGTAATTGTGCTGATTTTTATTATTATTATTATTATTATTCCGCCCTAAAACGCATCGTGCAGCCCAAACCGTAAGAGCTGGAACCTTGAAACTTGGCCAAATGGTAGTCCTCAATTTGGGGAGAACCTATCAAAGTGTGACCCAGATTGGCCCGTAGGTGGCGCTACAATGACCACATTTACTAAATTGCTCATAACTCCTAGACAGTTTGTCCTAGAGTCTCAATTTTAGCATCACTGTGATCCCTGGATCCAGACGGACAAAATGGCTATCAAATCCCAATCCGAGCAAAAAAAAAATTTCTATGGGCAATTTAGTGAAAAACCTACTTTTGCAAACTAGTCCTAGGTTTTTGGCCCAATCGGAACCAGACCAGTCTAGCACAGTTCTCTGGAGTCTCTAGATCAATAATTATCGAAAAAAAGTTGAACTTTTGCATTGGCCTGGCTGTAACAGGGTCATTCAGGAAAGGGGTGGGACAAAAAAACACTCAAAAGCCTATACAACCTAAGGGAAAACCCCAAACTTCACAAAAATCGATGAGCAGATGTGTCAGAACATGGTGAAGAAGCATGCCAAGTTTCGTGAAGATCGGACAATAGGTGGCGCTATAACTGTCCAAAACGTCTCTTCTTATTAGGGGTTCAAGCATGAAATGCTGAAACCCTATTGTAATTGTGCTGATTTTTAGGGGTTCAAGCACGAAGTGCTGAAACCCTATTGTAATTGTGCTGATTTTTATTAGGGGTTCAAGCACGAAGTGCTGAAACCCTATTGTAATTGTACTGATTTTTATTATTAGGGGTTCAAGCATGAAATGCTGAAACCCTATTGTAATTGTGCTGATTTTTATTATTAGGGGTTCAAGCATGAAATGCTGAAACCCTATTGTAATTGTGCTGATTTTTATTATTATTATTATTATTATTCCGCCCTAAAACGCATCGTGCAGCCCAAACCGTAAGAGCTGGAACCTTGAAACTTGGCCAAATGGTAGTCCTCAATTTGGGGAGAACCTATCAAAATATGACCCCGATTGGCCCATAGGTGGCGCTATAATGACCAAATTTACTACATTGCTCATAACTCCTAGACAGTTTGTCCTAGAGTCTCAATTTTAGCATCACTGTGATCCCTGGATCCAGACGGACAAAATGGCTATCTCCAAATTGCTCTACGAGCAAAAAAAAAATTCTATGGGCAATTTAGTGAAAAACCTACTTTTGCGAACTAGTCCTAGGTTTTTGGCCCAATCGGAACCAGACCAGTCTAGCACAGTTCTCTGGAGTCTCTAGATCAATAATTATCGGAAAAAAGTTGAACTTTTGCATTGGCCTGGCTGTAACAGGGTCATTTAGGAAAGGGGTGGGACAAAAAAACACTCAAAAGCCTATACAACCTAAGGGAAAACCCCAAACTTCACAAAAATCGATGAGCAGATGTGTCAGAACATGGTGAAGAAGCATGCCAAGTTTCGTGAAGATCGGACAATAGGTGGCGCTATAACTGTCCAAAACGTCTCTTCTTATTAGGGGTTCAAGCATGAAATGCTGAAACCCTATTGTAATTGTGCTGATTTTTATTATTATTATTATTATTATTCCGCCCTAAAACGCATCGTGCAGCCCAAACCGTAAGAGCTGGAACCTTGAAACTTGGCCAAATGGTAGTCCTCAATTTGGGGAGAACCTATCAAAATATGACCCCGATTGGCCCATAGGTGGCGCTATAATGACCAAATTTACTACATTGCTCATAACTCCTAGACAGTTTGTCCTAGAGTCTCAATTTTAGCATCACTGTGATCCCTGGATCCAGACGGACAAAATGGCTATCTCCAAATTGCTCTACGAGCAAAAAAAAAATTCTATGGGCAATTTAGTGAAAAACCTACTTTTGCGAACTAGTCCTAGGTTTTTGGCCCAATCGGAACCAGACCAGTCTAGCACAGTTCTCTGGAGTCTCTAGATCAATAATTATCGGAAAAAAGTTGAACTTTTGCATTGGCCTGGCTGTAACAGGGTCATTTAGGAAAGGGGTGGGACAAAAAAACACTCAAAAGCCTATACAACCTAAGGGAAAACCCCAAACTTCACAAAAATCGATGAGCAGATGTGTCAGAACATGGTGAAGAAGCATGCCAAGTTTCGTGAAGATCGGACAATAGGTGGCGCTATAACTGTCCAAAACGTCTCTTCTTATTAGGGGTTCAAGCATGAAATGCTGAAACCCTATTGTAATTGTGCTGATTTTTAGGGGTTCAAGCACGAAGTGCTGAAACCCTATTGTAATTGTGCTGATTTTTATTATTATTATTAGGGGTTCAAGCACGAAGTGCTGAAACCCTATTGTAATTGTACTGATTTTTATTATTATTATTATTATTATTCTCCCCTAAAACGCATCGTGCAGCCCAAACCGTAAGAGCTGGAACCTTGAAACTTGGCCAAATGGTAGTCCTCAATTTGGGGAGAACCTATCAAAGTATGACCCAGATTGGCCCATAGGTGGCGCTATAGCAACCAAAAGCGCGGAACTGCTCATAACTCCTAGACCGTATGTCGTAGACTCAAGTGTCCTATATCATTGGAAAGCTGGACGCCTGAAGGTCAAAACGTATATCTCCGATTTTATTTCAGGTATGCAAATTTTTCCGCCATTTTGAATTTTGTCAAAAACCTACTTTTGCGAACTAGTCCCTGGTTTTTCACCCGATCGGAACCAAAGCAGTGCAGAAATGTTCTTTGGAGTCTGAAGATCAATAATTATCGAAAAAAAGTCGAAATTTCGATTCCTGGTCGCTAGGGGGTGATAAATTAATGTTGTGGGAGGAGCCTATTTTACTAAAATGGCTATAACTCGAAAAGGAAATGAGATATCTTCACCAAACTTGGTACACATGTGTAAGAGTTCAATCTGGGGTCATAGTAAAAAAATGTCGACGATTGATCACTAGGTGGCGCTATAACATGAAAAAAAACATGAAAAGGGCTATGACCACGTGACCGTTTGTCCGATTGACTTGAAAATTGGTATGCAGTGTCTTGGTCCAAGGTGCCATGTATGTCTATGAGGACTTTGGCGTATCTCGAAAAACATGGCCGCCATCGACCAATGAAATTTGAGCACCTATTAGACAAGGTTAACGGAGGCCGATCAGAACGAAACTCGATGGGCATGTTCAACTCATGGCCCTAGAGGTCTGTAAGAATTTTGAAAGAAATCGGCCACTAGTTGGCGCTAACGAGTTTTATGGCTCTGTAATCACGTGGTGTTACACTTATTGTCACAAAATGCATATCATTTGATAGATCTGCTCATGCTGAACAACTTTGCCTCAAGAACCATTGCTGTCAATCAAACCGTTCATTAAATATTCGCAATTATGTTAAAAACCTACTTTTGCGAACTAGTCCTAGGTTTTTTGCCCGATCGGAACAAGACCAGTCTAGGGTAATTCTCTGGACTCTCTAGATCAATAATTATCAAAAAAAGTTCAACTTTAGCATTTTTCGCATGGGTATATTGGGTCATAATGAAAATGGGCGTGGCAAAATGCATTTAAAAGCCTATAAATCCTAAACGAAAACTCAGAACTTCACAAAAATTGGTGAGCATATGTACCATAACAGTCTAAACAAGCATGTAAAATTTCATGAAGATCGTACGATAGGTGGCGCTATAACTGTTAAAAAGCTTTGAAAACCATATATTTCCTATGGTAAATTGCCTGTTTTGGCTGTAAATGGTCTTTTCCATCTATTATTTCAGTGGTTAAAAGCTTTACAAATAAAACTTAATGTCTTAAATGCTTATGTGCTTAAAGGCCTTAAATGCTTGAACCCCGATAAATGCTGCTTGCAGCTTTAATTATTATTATTATTCTGCCGTAAAACGCATCGTGCAGCCCAAACCGTAAGGGCTAGAGCTTTGAAACTTTGCCATATGGTAGTACAAAAATCGAGGAGAGGTTATCAAATTATGACCCCGATTGGCCCATAGGTGGCGCTATAGCAACCAAAAGCGCGAAACTGCTCATAACTCCTAGACCGTAAGTCATAGACTCAAGTGTCTTATATCATTGGAAAGCTGGACGCCTGACGAACAAAACGTATATCTCCGATTTTATTTCCGCCATGATAGATTTTCCGCCATTTTGAATTTTGTCGAAAATCTACTTTTGCGAACTAGTCCCTGGTTTTTTGCCCGATCGGAACCAAACCAGTGCAGAATTGTTCTCTGGAGTCTGAATATCAATAATTATCAAAAAAAAGTTGAAATTTCGATTCACGGTCGCTAGGGGGTGCAAAATTAACGTTGTGGGAGGAGCCTATTTTACTAAAATGGCTATAACTCCAGAAGTAAAAGAGGTATTTTAACCAAACCTGGTACACATGTGTAAGACGTCAATATGAGGTCACGGTAAAAAAATCGCGGCGATTGGTCACATGGTGGCGCTATAACATGAAAAAAACATAAAACAGGCTATAACCACCTGACCGTTAGTCCGATTGACTTGAAAATTGGTATGCAGTGTCTTGGTCCAAGGTGCCATGTATGTCTATGAGGACATTGGTGTATCTCAAAAAACATGGCCGCCATCGGCCAATGAAGTTTGAGCACCTATTAGACAAGGTTAACGGAGGCCTATCGGAACGAAACTCGGTGGGCATGTTCGACTCATGGCCCTAGAGGTCTGTAAGAATTTTAAAAGAAATCGGCCACTAGTTGGCGCTAACGAGTTTTATGGCTCTGTAATCACGTGGTGTTACACTTATTGTCACAAAATGCATACCATTTGATAGATCTCCTCTTGTTGAACAACTTTGCCTCAAGAACCATTGCTGTCAATCAAACCGTTCATTAAATATTCGTAATTATGTTAAAAACCTACTTTTGCGAACTAGTCCTAGGTTTTTCGCCCGATCAGAACCAAACGAGTCTAGGACAATTCTATGGACTCTCAAGATCAATAATTATCAAAAAAAAGTTGAACTTTTGCATTTTTCGCATGGGTATATTGGGTCATAAAGAAAATGGGCGTGGCAAAATGCACTCAAAAGCCTATAAATCCTAAACGAAAACTCAGAACTTCACGAAAATTGGTGAGCTTATGTGCCATAACATCATTAACAAGCATGCAAAATTTCATGGAGATCGGACTATAGATGGTGCTATAACTGTTAAAAAGCTTTAAAAAACACATATTTCCTATGGTAAATTGCCTGTATTGGCTGTAAATGGACTTTTCCATCTATTATTTCAGTGGTTAAAAGCTTTCTAAATAAATCTTAATGTCTTAAATGCTTATGTGCCTAAAGGCCTTAAATGCTTGAACCCCGATAAATGCTGCTTGCAGCTTTAATTATTATTATTATTATTATTCCGCCGTAAAACGCATCGTGCAGCCCAAACCGTAAGAGCTGGAACTTTGAAACTTTTGGTAGTACAAAAATCGAGGAAAGGTTCAGAGATTATGACCCCGATTGGCCCATAGGTGGCGCTATAGCAACCAAAAGCGCGAAACTGTTCATAACTCCTAGACCGTATGTCGTAGACTCAAGTGTCTTATATCATTGGAAAGCTGGATGCCTGACGAACAAAACGTATATCTCCGATTTCATTTCCGCCATGATAGATTTTCCGCCATTTTGAATTTTGTCAAAAACCTACTTTTGCGAACTAGTCCCTGGTTTTTTGCCCGATTGGAACCAAACTAGTGCAGAAATGTTCTCTGGAGTCTGAATATCAATAATTATCGAAAAAAAGTGGAAATTTCGATTCACGGTCGCTAAGGGGCGCCAAAACGTACGTTGTGGGAGGGGCCTATTTTACTAAAATGGCTATAACTCCCGATGTAAATGAGGTATCTTCACCAAACTTGGTACACATGTGTAAGAGCTTACTCTGGGGTCACAGTAAAAAAATCGCGACGATTGGCCTCATGGTGGCGCTATAAAATGAAAAAAACATAAAACAGGCTATAACCACCTGACCGTTAGTCCGATTGACTTGAAAATTGGTATGCAGTGTCTTGGTCCAAGGTGCCATGTATGTGTATGAGGACATTGGCGTATCTCAAAAAACATGGCCGCCATCGGCCAACGAAGTTTGAGCACCTATTAGACAAGGTTAACGGAGGTCGATCGGAACGAAACTCAATGGGCATGTTCGGCTCATGGCCCTAAAGGTCTGTAAGAATTTTGAAAGAAATCGGCCACTAGTTGGCGCTAACGAGTTTTACGGCTCTGTAATCACGTGGTGTTACAAATATCCACACAATATGCATATCATTTGATAGATCTCCTCATCCTGAACAACTTTGCCTCAAGAACCATTGCTGTCAATCAAACTGTTCATTAATTATTCATTAATATGTTAAAAACCTACTTTTGCGAACTAGTCCTAGGTTTTTTGCCCGATTGGAACCAGACCAGTCTAGGACAATTCTCTGGACTCTCTAGATCAATAATTATCAAAAAAAAGTTGAACTTTTGCATTTGGATGGCTGTAATAGGGTAATTTATAAAATGGGCGTGTCAAAATACATTAAAAAGCCTATAAATCCTAAATAAAAACTCAGAACTTCACAAAAATTGGTCAGCATATGTGACATAACATCATTAACAAGCATGAAAAATTCTATGGAGATCGGACGATAGGTGGCGCTATAACTGTTAAAAAGCCTTAAAATCATATATTTCCTATGGTAAACTGCCTGTATTGGCTGTAAATGGTCTTTTCCATCTCTGATCATATAATTTTCACATCATAATGTTCAAAACTAGTGCAATACAATTCTCTGGACTCACTAGATCAATAATTGTCAGAAAAAGTTGAACTACTTCATTTGGATAGCTATAATAGGTTCACTTCAAAATCTGGCCTTTACCAAGTGTCCCCGAAAGCCTATATCTCTTTAATCAATGCTCAGACCTTCTTAAAAACAAGTCAGAACGTGTGAAATATCACCCTGAACAAGCATGAAAATTTTCAGACAGATTGGACAAAATTTGCCTCTATAACAGTTAAAAAGGTGAAAATGATATGAATTAATGGCATGTTAAGCCAATAAGTGGTATTTTACTGCCCCCTGCTGTTTAAAATAGTCATTTTCTCATATTGGTATTGGTATCAGCCATGGTAAATCATGATAAATGATGGTGTGTGTGTGTGTGTGTGTGTGTGTGTGTGTGTGTGTGTGTGTGTGTGTGTGTGTGTGGTACAAATATAACAAAGGTTTTATTTTCCAACATGAAAACAAACATAACAGAGTGCTAGTGCACAAACAATAACCGACAATGATAATGGATGAGAGGGGAACTTAAATACACAGATCAAGACAAGGACAACAGGTGACGGTTATGATGATGAGGAGCAGGTGATGATGAGGAGGGTGATGAGGAGCAGGTGCAGGTGATGACGACAGATGGTGAATGTGATGAAGACAGAAGGTGAATGTGATGAAGGTGAATGTGACACCAATATCACTGAAACATTTGTGTGTGTGTGTGTGTGTGTGTGTGTGTGTGTGTGTGTGTGTGTGTGTGTGTGTGTGTGTAGCATTATTGTGTGTAGCATATGTAGCAAGTATGCATTATTGAGTTAACATGGAAACACTGGTTTGCTTTAGTGCAGAAAACTGGTCAAAATCATGAGGTTTAAAGTGAAAGTGAGCCAATAAGTAGTCTTCTACTGCCCTCTGCTGGCCATTCTACTTATTAATTAAATTTTTCCACATGTGCTTGCATTTATACTTGAATACTAGGGGTGTGCTCAAAATATCGATTCTTAGATACATACCGATATAATAAAAAAAGATACAGTATCGATATTCTAGCCCTTAGTATCGATACTCCGCCCAGCCATTAGGGGGCGCAGCGGCGCCCGCGAGTTTCAAAAAACTCATGGAAAATGTCGAAGATTTTATTACAAGCTTTTGTTACAATCACTTGCCATTACGTTAACGAGGAGTGGGAACTGTCGTCGCACGTTTTACAAACGCGAGCCATGCACGAGAGCCATACGGGGTCAAACATTGCAGAGTTGTTGAAAGCAGCGCTGGAGGAGTGGGACCTCGTATCCAAAGACCCAGATATTGTGACTGACAACGCCGCAAATATGAGCGTCGCAGCGGAGCTTGCCGGTATGTTGCATTTCAGGTGCTTCGCTCACACTTTAAACCTTGCCTCGCAGCGTGCACTGAAGCTTCCTGCTGTCGCTCGTTTATTGGGACGTGTTAGACGGATATCCACCTTTTTTAAGATTTAATAAGAAGTTAAGAATAAGAATAATAATAATAAGAAGATTTTGTGCTTGTGTGAGCTCAGACTGTACCCTTGGAAAGTTAAATGTTGACTTGTGGTAATTTCCAGATTAATACAATTTGTGTACAATTAATCAGAGCACTTAAAGTTGCAAATATTTAAGCAAAATGCACTTTGTTATAATGCACTTTTGTCTTTAGCCCCTTCCCCATCACCCCCAATTTTGGCAAGTGCTGCATACATGAAATGCCCAAAATAAAAAGGTTACTGCTCATAAGTAATTCTGAATAGAAACATAACACACATACATTTAGAAAGCCAACACTTGAGAGTTTATAGTTCAAGACTCAAAATTAACCAGACTGTTATTAATATTGAGATATATAAGCTCAAACATATTTTGAACTAAAATAATCTGGGATCACCAGTGATCCCTGACAGGTTAATAAATTGAAGAAAAATGCAGAGTTCTGTTTGTTGAGTAAATGTGTTCAGCATTAACTAATTGGCTCTGGCCCATGTATTTTTATTGAATCGTATCGAATCGTGTCACATTGTATCAAATCGTATCGAGACAGCTCTGTATCGAGGTACGTATCGAATCGTGACCTGTGTATCGAGGTATGTATCGTATCGCCAGGTTCTCCAAGGTATACAGCCCTATTGAATACACACTAAAAATCACTTATATAGCAATAACTATTATAACACAATCATATTTTGTCAGTGTTAATCACTTTATTTGCACTGACACTTCAAATAATTGCTAGTAATGTGATAAATCAGGCTAGAAACATGGTAAATCAAAGTAAATAATACTAGATTGTCGTTTATCTCCTGGTAAATAATACTAGAACGTGGTATATCATGGTAAATCATGATTAACTATGCTGTGTGTGTGTGTGTGTGTGTGTGTGTGTGTGTGTGTGTGTGTGTGTGTGTGTGTGTGTGTGTAAGCATGCATTGAGTTAACATGGAAAAACTGGTTTGCTTTAGTGCAGAAAACTGGTTTAAAGTGAAAGTGAGCCAATAAGTGGTCTTCTAGTGCCCTCTGCTGGCCATTCTACTTAATAATGAAATATTTTACATGTGCTTTTGCATTCATACTTGGACACACACTAAAAATCACGTATATAACTAACTATTATAACACAATAATATTTTGTCAGTGTTCATCACCTCATTTGCACTGACACTTCACATAATTGCTAGTAATGTGGTTAATCATGCTAGAAACATTGTAAATCATAGTAAATAATACTGAAATGAGGTGTATCAAGGTAAATCATGCTAGAATCCTAATAAATCATTCTGGAACATGGTATATGATAGTAAATCATGCTAGAATCATATTAAATAATTCTTGAATGTGGCAAATCGTTGTGGGAGGAGCCTATTTACTCAAATGGCTATAACTCAAGAAGTAAATGAGATATCTTCACCAAACTCAGTACACATGTGTATCGGTTCAATTTGAGGTCACAGTAAACAATTTTATGGAGATCGGACCATAGGTGGCGCTATAACTGTTAAAAAGCTTTAAAACCATATATATCCCATGGCAAATTGCCTGTATTGGCTGTAAATGGTCTTTTCCATCTATTATGTCAGTGGTTACATGCTTGCTAAATAAATCTTAATAACTTTTGATGCTTTTGTGCTTAAATGCCTTAAAGGCCTTAACTGCTTGAACCCCGATAAATGCTGCTTGCAGCTTTAATTATTATTATTATTATTATTATTCCGCCGTAAAACGCATCGTGCAGCCCAAACCGTAAGGGCTAGAGCTTTGAAACTTTGCCAGATGGTAGTACAAAAATCGAGGAGAGGTTATCAAATTATGACCTCGATTGGCCCATAGGTGGCGCTATAACAACCAAAAGCGCGAAAGTGGTCATAACTCCTGGACCGTATGTCGTAGACACAAGTGTCTTATATCATTGGAAAGCTGGTCGTCTGACGAACAAAACGTATATCTCCGATTTCATTTCCGTCACGATAGATTTTCCGCCATTTTGAATTTTGTTGAAAACCTACTTTTGCGAACTAGTCCCTGGTTTTTTGCTCGATCGGAACCAAACCAGTGCAGAATTGTTCTCTGGAGACTGAAGATCAATAATTATCGAAAAAAAGTTGAAATTTCGATTCAGGGTCGCTAGGGGGCGCAAAATTAACGTTGTGGGCGGAGCCTATTTTACTAAAATGGCTATAACTCCAGATGTAAATGAGGTATTTTCACCAAACTTGGTACACATATGTAAGAGGTCAATCTGAGGACACGGTAAAAAAATCGCGGCGATTGGCCACATGGTGGCGCTATAACATGAAAAGAACATAAAACAGGCTATAACCACCTGACCGTTAGTCCGATTGACTTGAAAATTGGTATGCAGTGTCTTGGTCCAAGGTGCCATGTATGTCTATGAGGACATTGGTGTATCTCAAAAAACATGGCCGCCATTGGCCAATGAAGTTGAGCACCTATTAGACAAGGTTAACGGAGGCCGATCGGAACGAAACTCGGTGGGCATGTTCGACTCATGGCCCTAGAGGTCTGTAAGAATTTTGAAAGAAATCGGCCACTAGTTGGCGCTAACGAGTTTTATGGCTCTGTAATCACGTGGTGTTAGATATATTGTCACAAAATGCATATCATTTGATAGATCTGCTCATGCTGAACAACTTTGCCTCTAGAACCATTGCTGTCAATCAAACCGTTCATTAAATATTCATGAATATGTTAAAAACCTACTTTTGCGAACTAGTCCCTGGTTTTTTGCCCGATCGGAACCAGACCAGTCTAGGACAATTCTATGGACTCTCTAGATCAATAATTATCAAAAAAAAGTTGAACTTTTGTATTTGTATGGCTGTAATAGGGTCATTTATAAAATGGGTGTGGCAAAATACACTCAAAAGCCTATAAATCCTAAATGAAAACTCAGAACTTCACAAAAATTGGTGAGCATATGTGTCATAACATCACAAACAAGCTTGCAAAATATTATGGAGATTGGACAATAGTTGGCGCTATAACTGTTAAAAAGCTTTAAAACCATATATTTCCTATGGTAAACTGCCTGTATTGGCTGTAAATGGTCTTTTCCATGTCTGATCATATAATTTTCATATCATAATGTTCAAAACTAGTGCAATACAATTCTCTGGACTCACTAGATCAATAATTGTCAGAAAAAGTTGAACTACTTCATTTGGATAGCTATAATAGGTTCACTTCAAAATCTGGCCTTTACCAAGTGTCCCCGAAAGCCTATATCTCTTTAATCAATGCTCAGACCTTCTTAAAAACAAGTCAGAACGTGTGAAATATCACCCTGAACAAGCATGAAAATTTTCAGACAGATCGGACAAAATTTGCCTCTATAACAGTTAAAAAGGTGAAAATGATATGATTTAATGGCATGTTAAGCCAATAAGTGGTATTTTACTGCCCCCTGCTGTTTAAAATAGTCATTTTCTCATATTGGTATTGGTATCAGCCATGGTAAATCATGATAAATGATGGTGTGTGTGTGTGTGTGTGTGTGTGTGTGTGTGTGTGTGTGTGTGTGTGTGTGTGTGTGTGTGTGTGTGTGTGTGTGTGTGTGTGTGTGTGTGTGTGTGTGTGGTACAAATATAACAAAGGTTTTATTTTCCAACATGAAAACAAACATAACAGAGTGCTAGTGCACAAACAATAACCGACAATGATAATGGATGAGAGGGGAACTTAAATACACAGATCAAGACAAGGACAACAGGTGACGGTTATGATGATGAGGAGCAGGTGATGATGAGGAGGGTGATGAGGAGCAGGTGCAGGTGATGACGACAGATGGTGAATGTGATGAAGACAGAAGGTGAATGTGATGAAGGTGAATGTGACACCAATATCACTGAAACATTTGTGTGTGTGTGTGTGTGTGTGTGTGTGTGTGTGTGTGTGTGTGTGTGTGTGTGTGTAGCATTATTGTGTGTAGCATATGTAGCAATTATGCATTATTGAGTTAACATGGAAACACTGGTTTGCTTTAGTGCAGAAAACTGGTCAAAATCATGAGGTTTAAAGTGAAAGTGAGCCAATAAGTGGTCTTCTACTGCCCTCTGCTGGCCATTCTACTTATTAATTAAATTTTTCCACATGTGCTTGCATTTATACTTGAATACACACTAAAAATCACTTATATAGCAATAACTATTATAACACAATCATATTTTGTCAGTGTTAATCACTTTATTTGCACTGACACTTCAAATAATTGCTAGTAATGTGGTAAATCATGGTAAATCATGGTTAACTATGCTCTGTGTGTGTGTGTGTGTGTGTGTGTGTGTGTGTGTGTGTGTGTGTGTGTGTGTGTGTGTGTGTGTGTGTGTGTGTGTGTGTGTGTGTAAGCATGCATTGAGTTAACATAGATAAACTGGTTTGCTTTAGTGCAGAAAACTGGTTTAAAGTGAAAGTGAGCCAATAAGTGGTCTTCTACTGCCCTCTGCTGGCCATTCTACTTATTAAAGAAATATTTCAACATGTGCTTGCATTCATACTTGAATACACACAAAAAAAACACTTATATAGCAATAACTATTATAACACAATCATATTTTGTCAGTGTTAATCACTTTATTTGCACTGACACTTCAAATAATTGCTAGTAATGTGATAAATCAGGCTAGAAACATGGTAAATCAAAGTAAATAATACTAGATTGTCGTTTATCTCCTGGTAAATAATACTAGAACGTGGTATATCATGGTAAATCACGGTTAACTATGCTGTGTGTGTATGTGTGTGTGTGTGTGTGTGTGTTTGTGTGTGTGTGTGTGTGTGTATGTGTGTGTTTGTGTGTGTGTGTGTGTGTGTGTGTGTGTGTGTGTGTGTGTGTGTGTGTGTGTGTGTGTGTGTGTGTGTGTGTGTGTGTGTAAGCATGCATTGAGTTAACATGGAAAAACTGGTTTGCTTTAGTGCAGAAAACTGGTTTAAAGTGAAAGTGAGCCAATAAGTGGTCTTCTACTGCCCTCTGCTGGCCATTCTACTTAATAATGAAATATTTTACATGTGCTTTTGCATTCATACTTGGACACACACTAAAAATCACGTATATAACTAACTATTATAACACAATAATATTTTGTCAGTGTTCATCACCTCATTTGCACTGACACTTCACATATTTGCTAGTAATGTGGTTAATCATGCTAGAAACATTGTAAATCATAGTAAATAATACTGAAATGAGGTGTATCAAGGTAAATCATGCTAGAATCCTAATAAATCATTCTGGAACATGGTATATGATAGTAAATCATGCTAGAATCATATTAAATAATTCTAGAATGTGGCAAATCGTTGTGGGAGGAGCCTATTTTACTCAAATGGCTATAACTCAAGAAGTAAATGAGATATCTTCACCAAACTCAGTACACATGTGTATGGGTTCAATTTGAGGTCACAGTAAACAATTCTATGGAGATCGGAGCATAGGTGGCGCTATAACTGTTAAAAAGCTTTAAAACCATATATATCCCATGGCAAATTGCCTGTATTGGCTGTAAATGGTCTTTTCCATCTATTATGTCAGTGGTTACATGCTTGCTAAATAAATCTTAATAACTTTTGATGCTTTTGTGCTTAAATGCCTTAAAGGCCTTAACTGCTTGAACCCCGATAAATGCTGCTTGCAGCTTTAATTAGGGGTTCAAGCACGAAGTGCTGAAACCCTATTGTAATTGTGCTGATTTTTATTATTATTAGGGGTTCAAGCACGAAGTGCTGAAACCCTATTGTAATTGTGCTGATTTTTATTATTATTATTATTATTATTATTCTGCCGTAAAACGCATCGTGCAGCCCAAACCGTAAGGGCTAGAGCTTTGAAACTTTGCCATATGGTAGTACAAAAATCGAGGAGAGGTTATCAAATTATGACCCCGATTGGCCCATAGGTGGCGCTATAGCAACCAAAAGCGCGAAACTGCTCATAACTCCTAGACCGTAAGTCATAGACTCAAGTGTCTTATATCATTGGAAAGCTGGACGCCTGACGAACAAAACGTATATCTCCGATTTTATTTCCGCCATGATAGATTTTCCGCCATTTTGAATTTTGTCGAAAATCTACTTTTGCGAACTAGTCCCTGGTTTTTTGCCCGATCGGAACCAAACCAGTGCAGAATTGTTCTCTGGAGTCTGAATATCAATAATTATCAAAAAAAAGTTGAAATTTCGATTCACGGTCGCTAGGGGGTGCAAAATTAACGTTGTGGGAGGAGCCTATTTTACTAAAATGGCTATAACTCCAGAAGTAAAAGAGGTATTTTAACCAAACCTGGTACACATGTGTAAGACGTCAATATGAGGTCACGGTAAAAAAATCGCGGCGATTGGTCACATGGTGGCGCTATAACATGAAAAAAACATAAAACAGGCTATAACCACCTGACCGTTAGTCCGATTGACTTGAAAATTGGTATGCAGTGTCTTGGTCCAAGGTGCCATGTATGTCTATGAGGACATTGGTGTATCTCAAAAAACATGGCCGCCATCGGCCAATGAAGTTTGAGCACCTATTAGACAAGGTTAACGGAGGCCTATCGGAACGAAACTCGGTGGGCATGTTCGACTCATGGCCCTAGAGGTCTGTAAGAATTTTAAAAGAAATCGGCCACTAGTTGGCGCTAACGAGTTTTATGGCTCTGTAATCACGTGGTGTTACACTTATTGTCACAAAATGCATACCATTTGATAGATCTCCTCTTGTTGAACAACTTTGCCTCAAGAACCATTGCTGTCAATCAAACCGTTCATTAAATATTCGTAATTATGTTAAAAACCTACTTTTGCGAACTAGTCCTAGGTTTTTCGCCCGATCAGAACCAAACGAGTCTAGGACAATTCTATGGACTCTCAAGATCAATAATTATCAAAAAAAAGTTGAACTTTTGCATTTTTCGCATGGGTATATTGGGTCATAAAGAAAATGGGCGTGGCAAAATGCACTCAAAAGCCTATAAATCCTAAACAAAAACTCAGAACTTCACGAAAATTGGTGAGCTTATGTGCCATAACATCATTAACAAGCATGCAAAATTTCATGGAGATCGGACTATAGATGGTGCTATAACTGTTAAAAAGCTTTAAAAAACACATATTTCCTATGGTAAATTGCCTGTATTGGCTGTAAATGGACTTTTCCATCTATTATTTCAGTGGTTAAAAGCTTTCTAAATAAATCTTAATGTCTTAAATGCTTATGTGCCTAAAGGCCTTAAATGCTTGAACCCCGATAAATGCTGCTTGCAGCTTTAATTATTATTATTATTCTTCCCTAAAACGCATCGTGCAGCCAAAACCGTAAGGCCTAGAGACGTGATACTTGGTCAAATGGTAGTAGTATTGCTCGCTACTCAGATACACGGACTTAGCCAAATCGGCCCATAGGTGGCGCTACAGCAACCAAAAGCGCGAAACTGCTCAGAACTCCTAGACCGTATGTCGTAGACTCAAGTGTCTTATATCATTGGGAAGCTGGATGCCTGACGAACAAAACGTTTATCTCCGATTTCATATCCGCCATGATAGATTTTCCGCCATTTTGAATTTTGCCAAAAACCTACTTTTGCGAACTAGTCCTAGGTTTTTCGCCCGATCGGAACCAACCCAGTACAGAAATGTTCTCTGGAGTCTGAATATCAATAATTAATATCAATAATTATCGAAAAAAAGTTGAAATTTCGATTCACGGACGCTAAGGGGCGCCAAAACGTACGTTGTGGGAGGGGCCTATTTTACTAAAATGGCTATAACTCCAGAAGTAAATGAGGTATCTTCACCAAACTCGGTACACATGTGTAAGAGGTCAATCTGAGGTCACAGTAAAAAAATCGCGGCGATTGGCCACATGGTGGCGCTATAACTTGAAAAAAACATAAAACAGGCTTTAACCACCTGACCGTTAGTCCGATTGACTTGAAAATTGGTATGCAGTGTCTTGGCCCAAGGTGTCATGTATGTCTATGAGGACATTGGTGTATCTCAAAAAACATGGCCGCCATCGGCCAATGAAGTTTGAGCACCTATTAGACAAGGTTAACGGAGGCCGATCGGAACGAAACTCGATGGGCATGTTCAACTCATAGCCCTAGAGGTCTGTAAGAATTTTGAAAGAAATCGGCCACTAGTTGGCGCTAACGAGTTTTACGGCTCTGTAATCACGTGGTGTTACACTTATTGTCACAAAATGCATATCATTTGATAGATCTGCTCATGCTGAACAACATTGCCTCAAGAACCATAGCTGTCAATCAAATCGTTCATTAATTATTCGCGAATATGTTAAAAACCTACTTTTGCGAACTAGTCCCTGGTTTTTCGCCCGATCGGAACCAGAATTCTCTGGACTCTCTAGATCAATAATTATCGAAAAAAAGTTGAACTTTTGAATTTTTCGTATGGCTATAATTGGGTCATAAAGAAAATGGGCATGGCAAAATGCACTCAAAAGCTTATAAATCCTAAACGAAAACTCAGAACTTCACGAAAATTGGTGAGCATATGTGCCATAATATTCTAAACAAGCATGCCAAATTTCATGTTGATCGGACCATAGGTGGCGCTATAACTGTTAAAAAGGTTTGAAAACCATATATTTCCTATGGTAAATTGCCTGTATTGGCTGTAAATGGACTTTTCCATCTATTATTTCAGTGGTTATATGCTTGCTAAATAAAACTTAATGTCTTAAATGCTTATGTGCTTAAAGGCCTTAAATGCTTGAACCCCGATAAATGCTGCTTGCAGCTTTAATTATTATTATTATTCCGCCCTAAAACGCATCGTGCAGCCCAAACCGTAAGAGCTGGAACCTTGAAACTTGGCCAAATGGTAGTCCTCAATTTGGGGAGAACCTATCAAAATATGACCCCGATTGGCCCATAGGTGGCGCTATAATGACCAAATTTACTACATTGCTCATAACTCCTAGACAGTTTGTCCTAGAGTCTCAATTTTAGCATCACTGTGATCCCTGGATCCAGACGGACAAAATGGCTATCTCCAAATTGCTCTACGAGCAAAAAAAAAATTCTATGGGCAATTTAGTGAAAAACCTACTTTTGCGAACTAGTCCTAGGTTTTTGGCCCAATCGGAACCAGACCAGTCTAGCACAGTTCTCTGGAGTCTCTAGATCAATAATTATCGGAAAAAAGTTGAACTTTTGCATTGGCCTGGCTGTAACAGGGTCATTTAGGAAAGGGGTGGGACAAAAAAACACTCAAAAGCCTATACAACCTAAGGGAAAACCCCAAACTTCACAAAAATCGATGAGCAGATGTGTCAGAACATGGTGAAGAAGCATGCCAAGTTTCGTGAAGATCGGACAATAGGTGGCGCTATAACTGTCCAAAACGTCTCTTCTTATTAGGGGTTCAAGCATGAAATGCTGAAACCCTATTGTAATTGTGCTGATTTTTAGGGGTTCAAGCACGAAGTGCTGAAACCCTATTGTAATTGTGCTGATTTTTATTATTATTATTAGGGGTTCAAGCACGAAGTGCTGAAACCCTATTGTAATTGTACTGATTTTTATTATTATTATTATTATTATTCTCCCCTAAAACGCATCGTGCAGCCCAAACCGTAAGAGCTGGAACCTTGAAACTTGGCCAAATGGTAGTCCTCAATTTGGGGAGAACCTATCAAAGTATGACCCAGATTGGCCCATAGGTGGCGCTATAGCGACCAAAAGCGCGAAACTGCTCATAACTCCTAGACCGTATGTCGTAGACTCAAGTGTCCTATATCATTGGAAAGCTGGACGCCTGAAGGTCAAAACGTATATCTCCGATTTTATTTCAGGTATGCAAATTTTTCCGCCATTTTGAATTTTGTCAAAAACCTACTTTTGCAAACTAGTCCCTGGTTTTTCGCCCGATCGGAACCAAACCAGTGCAGAAATGTTCTTTGGAGTCTGAATATCAATAATTATCGAAAAAAAGTCGAAATTTCGATTCCTGGTCGCTAGCGGGTGATAAATTAATGTTGTGGGAGGAGCCTATTTTACTAAAATGGCTATAACTCGAAAAGGAAATGAGATATCTTCACCAAACTTGGTACACATGTGTATGAGTTCAATTTGGGGTCATAGTAAAAAAATTTCGACGATTGATCACATGGTGGCGCTATAACATGAAAAAAACATGAAAAGGGCTATGACCACGTGACCGTTTGTCCGATTGACTTGAAAATTGGTATGCAGTGTCTTGGTCCAAGGTGCCATGTATGTCTATGAGGACATTGGCGTACCTCGAAAAACATGACAGCCATCGACCAATGAAATTTGAGCACCTATTAGACAAGGTTAACGGAGGCCGATCGGAACGATACTCGATGGGCATGTTCAACTCATGGCCCTAGAGGTCTGTAAGAATTTTGAAAGAAATCGGCCACTAGTTGGCGCTAACGAGTTTTATGGCTCTGTAATCACGTGGTGTTACACTTATTGTCACAAAATGCATATCATTTGATAGATCTGCTCATGCTGAACAACTTTGCCTCAAGAACCATTGCTGTCAATCAAACCGTTCATTAAATATTCGCAATTATGTTAAAAACCTACTTTTGCGAACTAGTCCTAGGTTTTTTGCCCGATCGGAACAAAACCAGTCTAGGGTAATTCTCTGGACTCTCTAGATCAATAATTATCAAAAAAAAGTTCAACTTTAGCATTTTTCGCATGGGTATATTGGGTCATAATGAAAATGGGCGTGGCAAAATGCATTTAAAAGCCTATAAATCCTAAACGAAAACTCAGAACTTCACAAAAATTGGTGAGCATATGTACCATAACAGTCTAAACAAGCATGTAAAATTTCATGAAGATCGTACGATAGGTGGCGCTATAACTGTTAAAAAGCTTTGAAAACCATATATTTCCTATGGTAAATTGCCTGTTTTGGCTGTAAATGGTCTTTTCCATCTATTATTTCAGTGGTTAAAAGCTTTACAAATAAAACTTAATGTCTTAAATGCTTATGTGCTTAAAGGCCTTAAATGCTTGAACCCCGATAAATGCTGCTTGCAGCTTTAATTATTATTATTATTCTGCCGTAAAACGCATCGTGCAGCCCAAACCGTAAGGGCTAGAGCTTTGAAACTTTGCCATATGGTAGTACAAAAATCGAGGAGAGGTTATCAAATTATGACCCCGATTGGCCCATAGGTGGCGCTATAGCAACCAAAAGCGCGAAACTGCTCATAACTCCTAGACCGTAAGTCATAGACTCAAGTGTCTTATATCATTGGAAAGCTGGACGCCTGACGAACAAAACGTATATCTCCGATTTTATTTCCGCCATGATAGATTTTCCGCCATTTTGAATTTTGTCGAAAATCTACTTTTGCGAACTAGTCCCTGGTTTTTTGCCCGATCGGAACCAAACCAGTGCAGAATTGTTCTCTGGAGTCTGAATATCAATAATTATCAAAAAAAGGTTGAAATTTCGATTCACGGTCGCTAGGGGGTGCAAAATTAACGTTGTGGGAGGAGCCTATTTTACTAAAATGGCTATAACTCCAGAAGTAAAAGAGGTATTTTAACCAAACCTGGTACACATGTGTAAGACGTCAATATGAGGTCACGGTAAAAAAATCGCGGCGATTGGTCACATGGTGGCGCTATAACATGAAAAAAACATAAAACAGGCTATAACCACCTGACCGTTAGTCCGATTGACTTGAAAATTGGTATGCAGTGTCTTGGTCCAAGGTGCCATGTATGTCTATGAGGATATTGGTGTATCTCAAAAAACATGGCCGCCATCGGCCAATGAAGTTTGAGCACCTATTAGACAAGGTTAACGGAGGCCTATCGGAACGAAACTCGGTGGGCATGTTCGACTCATGGCCCTAGAGGTCTGTAAGAATTTTAAAAGAAATCGGCCACTAGTTGGCGCTAACGAGTTTTATGGCTCTGTAATCACGTGGTGTTACACTTATTGTCACAAAATGCATACCATTTGATAGATCTCCTCTTGTTGAACAACTTTGCCTCAAGAACCATTGCTGTCAATCAAACCGTTCATTAAATATTCGTAATTATGTTAAAAACCTACTTTTGCGAACTAGTCCTAGGTTTTTCGCCCGATCAGAACCAAACGAGTCTAGGACAATTCTATGGACTCTCAAGATCAATAATTATCAAAAAAAAGTTGAACTTTTGCATTTTTCGCATGGGTATATTGGGTCATAAAGAAAATGGGCGTGGCAAAATGCACTCAAAAGCCTATAAATCCTAAACAAAAACTCAGAACTTCACGAAAATTGGTGAGCTTATGTGCCATAACATCATTAACAAGCATGCAAAATTTCATGGAGATCGGACTATAGATGGTGCTATAACTGTTAAAAAGCTTTAAAAAACACATATTTCCTATGGTAAATTGCCTGTATTGGCTGTAAATGGACTTTTCCATCTATTATTTCAGTGGTTAAAAGCTTTCTAAATAAATCTTAATGTCTTAAATGCTTATGTGCCTAAAGGCCTTAAATGCTTGAACCCCGATAAATGCTGCTTGCAGCTTTAATTATTATTATTATTATTATTCTGCCGTAAAACGCATCGTGCAGCCCAAACCGTAAGGGCTAGAGCATTGAAACTTTGCCAGATGGTAGTACAAAAATCGAGGAGAGGTTCAGAGATTATGACCCCGATTGGCCCATAGGTGGCGCTATAGCAACCAAAAGCGCGAAACTGCTCATAACTCCTAGACCGTATGTCGCAGACTCAAGTGTCTTATATCATTGGAAAGCTGGACGCCTGACGAAAAAAACGTATATCTCCGATTTGATTTCCGTCATGATAGATTTTCCGCCATTTTGAATTTTGTCGAAAATCTACTTTTGCGAACTAGTCCCTGGTTTTTTGCCCGATCGGAGCCAAACCAGTGCAGAAATGTTCTCTGGAGTTTGAAGATCAATAATTATCGAAAAAATGTTGAAATTTCGATTCATGGACGCTAGGGGGCGCAAAATAATCGTTGTGGGAGGAGCCTATTTTACTAAAATGGCTATAACTTAAAAAGTAAATAAGATAGCTTCACCAAACTCGGTACACATGTGTATGGGTTCATTCTGGGGTCACAGTAAAAAAATCGCGACGATTGAACACTAGGTGGCGCTATAACATGAAAAAAACATGAAAAGGGCTATAACCACCTGACCGTTAGTCCGATTGACTTGAAAATTGGTATGCAGTGTCTTGGTCCAAGGTGCCATGTATGTCTATGAGGACATTGGCGTATCTCAAAAAACATGGCCGCCATTGGCCAATGAAGTTGAGCACCTATTAGACAAGGTTAACGGAGGCCGATCGGAACGAAACTCGATGGGCATGTTCGACTCATGGCCCTAGAGGTCTGTAAGAATTTTGAAAGAAATCGGCCACTAGTTGGCGCTAACGAGTTTTATGGCTCTGTAATCACGTGGTGTTACACTTATCGTCACAAAAAGCATATCATTTGATATATCTGCTCATGCTGAACAACTTTGCCTCAAGAACCATTTCTGTCAATCAAACCGTTCATTAAATATTCATGAATATGTCTAAAACCTACTTTTGCGAACTAGTCCTAGGTTTTTTGCCCGATCGGAACCAGACCAGTCTAGGACAATTCTCTGGACTCTCTAGATCAATAATTATCAAAAAAAAGTTGTACTTTTGCATTTGGATGGCTGTAATAGGGTAATTTATAAAATGGGCGTGTCAAAATACATTAAAAAGCCTATAAATCCTAAATAAAAACTCAGAACTTCACAAAAATTGGTCAGCATATGTGACATACCATCATTAACAAGCATGAAAAATTCTATGGAGATCGGACGATAGGTGGCGCTATAACTGTTAAAAAGCTTTAAAATCATATATTTCCTATGGTAAACTGCCTGTATTGGCTGTAAATGGTCTTTTCCATCTCTGATCATATAATTTTCATATCATAATGTTAAAAAACTAGTGCAATACAATTCTCTGGACTCACTAGATCAATAATTGTCAGAAAGTTGAACTACTTCATTTGGATAGCTATAATAGGTTCACTTCAAAATCTGGCCTTTACCAAGTGTCCCCGAAAGCCTATATCTCTTTAATCAATGCTCAGACCTTCTTAAAAACAAGTCAGAACGTGTGAAATATCACCCTGAACAAGCATGAAAATTTTCAGACAGATCGGACAAAATTTGCCTCTATAACAGTTAAAAAGGTGAAAATGATATGAATTAATGGCATGTTAAGCCAATAAGTGGTATTTTACTGCCCCCTGCTGTTTAAAATAGTCATTTTCTCATATTGGTATTGGTATCAGCCATGGTAAATCATGATAAATGATGGTGTGTGTGTGTGTGTGTGTGTGTGTGTGTGTGTGTGTGTGTGTGTGTGTGTGGTACAAATATAACAAAGGTTTTATTTTCCAACATGAAAACAAACATAACAGAGTGCTAGTGCACAAACAATAACCGACAATGATAATGGATGAGAGGGGAACTTAAATACACAGATCAAGACAAGGACAACAGGTGACGGTTATGATGATGAGGAGCAGGTGATGATGAGGAGGGTGATGAGGAGCAGGTGCAGGTGATGACGACAGATGGTGAATGTGATGAAGACAGAAGGTGAATGTGATGAAGGTGAATGTGACACCAATATCACTGAAACATTTGTGTGTGTGTGTGTGTGTGTGTGTGTGTGTGTGTGTGTGTGTGTGTGTGTGTGTGTGTGTGTGTGTGTGTAGCATTATTGTGTGTAGCATATGTAGCAAGTATGCATTATTGAGTTAACATGGAAACACTGGTTTGCTTTAGTGCAGAAAACTGGTCAAAATCATGAGGTTTAAAGTGAAAGTGAGCCAATAAGTGGTCTTCTACTGCCCTCTGCTGGCCATTCTACTTATTAATTAAATTTTTCCACATGTGCTTGCATTTATACTTGAATACACACTAAAAATCACTTATATAGCAATAACTATTATAACACAATCATATTTTGTCAGTGTTAATCACTTTATTTGCACTGACACTTCAAATAATTGCTAGTAATGTGGTAAATCATGGTAAATCATGGTTAACTATGCTGTGTGTGTGTGTGTGTGTGTGTGTGTGTGTGTGTGTGTGTGTGTGTGTGTGTGTGTGTGTGTGTGTGTAAGCATGCATTGAGTTAACATGGATAAACTGGTTTGCTTTAGTGCAGAAAACTGGTTTAAAGTGAAAGTGAGCCAATAAGTGGTCTTCTACTGCCCTCTGCTGGCCATTCTACTTATTAATGAAATATTTCAACATGTGCTTGCATTCATACTTGAATACACACTAAAAAAAATCAATTATATAGCAATAACTATTATAACACAATCATATTTTGTCAGTGTTAATCACTTTATTTGCACTGACACTTCAAATAATTGCTAGTAATGTGATAAATCAGGCTAGAAACATGGTAAATCAAAGTAAATAATACTAGATTGTCGTTTATCTCCTGGTAAATAATACTACAACGTGGTATATCATGGTAAATCATGGTTAACTATGCTGTGTGTGTATGTGTGTGTGTGTGTGTGTGTGTGTGTGTGTGTGTGTGTGTGTGTGTGTGTGTGTGTGTGTGTGTGTGTGTGTGTAAGCATGCATTGAGTTAACATGGAAAAACTGGTTTGCTTTAGTGCAGAAAACTGGTTTAAAGTGAAAGTGAGCCAATAAGTGGTCTTCTAGTGCCCTCTGCTGGCCATTCTACTTAATAATGAAATATTTTACATGTGCTTTTGCATTCATACTTGGACACACACTAAAAATCACGTATATAACTAACTATTATAACACAATAATATTTTGTCAGTGTTCATCACCTCATTTGCACTGACACTTCACATAATTGCTAGTAATGTGGTTAATCATGCTAGAAACATTGTAAATCATAGTAAATAATACTGAAATGAGGTGTATCAAGGTAAATCATGCTAGAATCCTAATAAATCATTCTGGAACATGGTATATGATAGTAAATCATGCTAGAATCATATTAAATAATTCTAGAATGTGGCAAATCGTCGTGGGAGGTGCCTATTTTACTCAAATGGCTATAACTCAAGAAGTAAATGAGATATCTTCACCAAACTCAGTACACATGTGTATGGGTTCAATTTGAGGTCACAGTAAACAATTTTATGGAGATCGGACCATAGGTGGCGCTATAACTGTTAAAAAGCTTTAAAACCATATATATCCCATGGCAAATTGCCTGTATTGGCTGTAAATGGTCTTTTCCATCTATTATGTCAGTGGTTACATGCTTGCTAAATGAATCTTAATAACTTTTGATGCTTTTGTGCTTAAATGCCTTAAAGGCCTTAACTGCTTGAACCCCGATAAATGCTGCTTGCAGCTTTAATTATTATTATTATTATTATTATTCCGCCCTAAAACGCATCGTGCAGCCCAAACCGTAAGAGCTGGAACCTTGAAACTTGGCCAAATGGTAGTCCTCAATTTGGGGAGAACCTATCAAAATATGACCCCGATTGGCCCATAGGTGGCGCTATAATGACCAAATTTACTACATTGCTCATAACTCCTAGACAGTTTGTCCTAGAGTCTCAATTTTAGCATCACTGTGATCCCTGGATCCAGACGGACAAAATGGCTATCTCCAAATTGCTCTACGAGCAAAAAAAAAATTCTATGGGCAATTTAGTGAAAAACCTACTTTTGCGAACTAGTCCTAGGTTTTTGGCCCAATCGGAACCAGACCAGTCTAGCACAGTTCTCTGGAGTCTCTAGATCAATAATTATCGGAAAAAAGTTGAACTTTTGCATTGGCCTGGCTGTAACAGGGTCATTTAGGAAAGGGGTGGGACAAAAAAACACTCAAAAGCCTATACAACCTAAGGGAAAACCCCAAACTTCACAAAAATCGATGAGCAGATGTGTCAGAACATGGTGAAGAAGCATGCCAAGTTTCGTGAAGATCGGACAATAGGTGGCGCTATAACTGTCCAAAACGTCTCTTCTTATTAGGGGTTCAAGCATGAAATGCTGAAACCCTATTGTAATTGTGCTGATTTTTATTATTAGGGGTTCAAGCACGAAGTGCTGAAACCCTATTGTAATTGTGCTGATTTTTAGGGGTTCAAGCACGAAGTGCTGAAACCCTATTGTAATTGTGCTGATTTTTATTATTATTATTATTATTATTATTCTGCCGTAAAACGCATCGTGCAGCCCAAACCGTAAGGGCTAGAGCTTTGAAACTTTGCCATATGGTAGTACAAAAATCGAGGAGAGGTTATCAAATTATGACCCCGATTGGCCCATAGGTGGCGCTATAGCAACCAAAAGCGCGAAACTGCTCATAACTCCTAGACCGTAAGTCATAGACTCAAGTGTCTTATATCATTGGAAAGCTGGACGCCTGACGAACAAAACGTATATCTCCGATTTTATTTCCGCCATGATAGATTTTCCGCCATTTTGAATTTTGTCGAAAATCTACTTTTGCGAACTAGTCCCTGGTTTTTTGCCCGATCGGAACCAAACCAGTGCAGAATTGTTCTCTGGAGTCTGAATATCAATAATTATCAAAAAAAAGTTGAAATTTCGATTCACGGTCGCTAGGGGGTGCAAAATTAACGTTGTGGGAGGAGCCTATTTTACTAAAATGGCTATAACTCCAGAAGTAAAAGAGGTATTTTAACCAAACCTGGTACACATGTGTAAGACGTCAATATGAGGTCACGGTAAAAAAATCGCGGCGATTGGTCACATGGTGGCGCTATAACATGAAAAAAACATAAAACAGGCTATAACCACCTGACCGTTAGTCCGATTGACTTGAAAATTGGTATGCAGTGTCTTGGTCCAAGGTGCCATGTATGTCTATGAGGACATTGGTGTATCTCAAAAAACATGGCCGCCATCGGCCAATGAAGTTTGAGCACCTATTAGACAAGGTTAACGGAGGCCTATCGGAACGAAACTCGGTGGGCATGTTCGACTCATGGCCCTAGAGGTCTGTAAGAATTTTAAAAGAAATCGGCCACTAGTTGGCGCTAACGAGTTTTATGGCTCTGTAATCACGTGGTGTTACACTTATTGTCACAAAATGCATACCATTTGATAGATCTCCTCTTGTTGAACAACTTTGCCTCAAGAACCATTGCTGTCAATCAAACCGTTCATTAAATATTCGTAATTATGTTAAAAACCTACTTTTGCGAACTAGTCCTAGGTTTTTCGCCCGATCAGAACCAAACGAGTCTAGGACAATTCTATGGACTCTCAAGATCAATAATTATCAAAAAAAAGTTGAACTTTTGCATTTTTCGCATGGGTATATTGGGTCATAAAGAAAATGGGCGTGGCAAAATGCACTCAAAAGCCTATAAATCCTAAACAAAAACTCAGAACTTCACGAAAATTGGTGAGCTTATGTGCCATAACATCATTAACAAGCATGCAAAATTTCATGGAGATCGGACTATAGATGGTGCTATAACTGTTAAAAAGCTTTAAAAAACACATATTTCCTATGGTAAATTGCCTGTATTGGCTGTAAATGGACTTTTCCATCTATTATTTCAGTGGTTAAAAGCTTTCTAAATAAATCTTAATGTCTTAAATGCTTATGTGCCTAAAGGCCTTAAATGCTTGAACCCCGATAAATGCTGCTTGCAGCTTTAATTAGGGGTTCAAGCACGAAGTGCTGAAACCCTATTGTAATTGTACTGATTTTTATTATTATTATTATTATTATTATTCTGCCGTAAAACGCATCGTGCAGCCCAAACCGTAAGGGCTAGAGCATTGAAACTTTGCCAGATGGTAGTACAAAAATCGAGGAGAGGTTCAGAGATTATGACCCCGATTGGCCCATAGGTGGCGCTATAGCAACCAAAAGCGCGAAACTGCTCATAACTCCTAGACCGTATGTCGCAGACTCAAGTGTCTTATATCATTGGAAAGCTGGACGCCTGACGAACAAAACGTATATCTCCGATTTGATTTCCGTCATGATAGATTTTCCGCCATTTTGAATTTTGTCGAAAATCTACTTTTGCGAACTAGTCCCTGGTTTTTTGCCCGATCGGAGCCAAACCAGTGCAGAAATGTTCTCTGGAGTCTGAAGATCAATAATTATCGAAAAAATGTTGAAATTTCGATTCATGGACGCTAGGGGGCGCAAAATAATCGTTGTGGGAGGAGCCTATTTTACTAAAATGGCTATAACTTAAAAAGTAAATAAGATAGCTTCACCAAACTCGGTACACATGTGTATGGGTTCATTCTGGGGTCACAGTAAAAAAATCGCGACGATTGAACACTAGGTGGCGCTATAACATGAAAAAAACATGAAAAGGGCTATAACCACCTGACCGTTAGTCCGATTGACTTGAAAATTGGTATGCAGTGTCTTGGTCCAAGGTGCCATGTATGTCTATGAGGACATTGGCGTATCTCAAAAAACATGGCCGCCATTGGCCAATGAAGTTGAGCACCTATTAGACAAGGTTAACGGAGGCCGATCGGAACGAAACTCGATGGGCATGTTCGACTCATGGCCCTAGAGGTCTGTAAGAATTTTGAAAGAAATCGGCCACTAGTTGGCGCTAACGAGTTTTATGGCTCTGTAATCACGTGGTGTTACACTTATCGTCACAAAAAGCATATCATTTGATATATCTGCTCATGCTGAACAACTTTGCCTCAAGAACCATTTCTGTCAATCAAACCGTTCATTAAATATTCATGAATATGTCTAAAACCTACTTTTGCGAACTAGTCCTAGGTTTTTTGCCCGATCGGAACCAGACCAGTCTAGGACAATTCTCTGGACTCTCTAGATCAATAATTATCAAAAAAAAGTTGTACTTTTGCATTTGGATGGCTGTAATAGGGTAATTTATAAAATGGGCGTGTCAAAATACATTAAAAAGCCTATAAATCCTAAATAAAAACTCAGAACTTCACAAAAATTGGTCAGCATATGTGACATAACATCATTAACAAGCATGAAAAATTCTATGGAGATCGGACGATAGGTGGCGCTATAACTGTTAAAAAGCTTTAAAATCATATATTTCCTATGGTAAACTGCCTGTATTGGCTGTAAATGGTCTTTTCCATCTCTGATCATATAATTTTCATATCATAATGTTAAAAAACTAGTGCAATACAATTCTCTGGACTCACTAGATCAATAATTGTCAGAAAGTTGAACTACTTCATTTGGATAGCTATAATAGGTTCACTTCAAAATCTGGCCTTTACCAAGTGTCCCCGAAAGCCTATATCTCTTTAATCAATGCTCAGACCTTCTTAAAAACAAGTCAGAACGTGTGAAATATCACCCTGAACAAGCATGAAAATTTTCAGACAGATCGGACAAAATTTGCCTCTATAACAGTTAAAAAGGTGAAAATGATATGAATTAATGGCATGTTAAGCCAATAAGTGGTATTTTACTGCCCCCTGCTGTTTAAAATAGTCATTTTCTCATATTGGTATTGGTATCAGCCATGGTAAATCATGATAAATGATGGTGTGTGTGTGTGTGTGTGTGTGTGTGTGTGTGTGTGTGTGTGTGTGTGTGTGGTACAAATATAACAAAGGTTTTATTTTCCAACATGAAAACAAACATAACAGAGTGCTAGTGCACAAACAATAACCGACAATGATAATGGATGAGAGGGGAACTTAAATACACAGATCAAGACAAGGACAACAGGTGACGGTTATGATGATGAGGAGCAGGTGATGATGAGGAGGGTGATGAGGAGCAGGTGCAGGTGATGACGACAGATGGTGAATGTGATGAAGACAGAAGGTGAATGTGATGAAGGTGAATGTGACACCAATATCACTGAAACATTTGTGTGTGTGTGTGTGTGTGTGTGTGTGTGTGTGTGTGTGTGTGTAGCATTATTGTGTGTAGCATATGTAGCAAGTATGCATTATTGAGTTAACATGGAAACACTGGTTTGCTTTAGTGCAGAAAACTGGTCAAAATCATGAGGTTTAAAGTGAAAGTGAGCCAATAAGTGGTCTTCTACTGCCCTCTGCTGGCCATTCTACTTATTAATTAAATTTTTCCACATGTGCTTGCATTTATACTTGAATACACACTAAAAATCACTTATATAGCAATAACTATTATAACACAATCATATTTTGTCAGTGTTAATCACTTTATTTGCACTGACACTTCAAATAATTGCTAGTAATGTGGTAAATCATGGTAAATCATGGTTAACTATGCTGTGTGTGTGTGTGTGTGTGTGTGTGTGTGTGTGTGTGTGTGTGTGTGTGTGTGTGTGTGTGTGTGTGTGTGTGTGTGTGTGTGTGTGTGTAAGCATGCATTGAGTTAACATGGATAAACTGGTTTGCTTTAGTGCAGAAAACTGGTTTAAAGTGAAAGTGAGCCAATAAGTGGTCTTCTACTGCCCTCTGCTGGCCATTCTACTTATTAATGAAATATTTCAACATGTGCTTGCATTCATACTTGAATACACACTAAAACAATCACTTATATAGCAATAACTATTATAACAATCATATTTTGTCAGTGTTAATCACTTTATTTGCACTGACACTTCAAATAATTGCTAGTAATGTGATAAATCAGGCTAGAAACATGGTAAATCAAAGTAAATAATACTAGATTGTCGTTTATCTCCTGGTAAATAATACTAGAACGTGGTAAATCATGGTAAATCATGGTTAACTATGCTGTGTGTGTGTGTGTGTGTGTGTGTGTGTGTGTGTGTGTGTGTAAGCATGCATTGAGTTAACATGGAAAAACTGGTTTGCTTTAGTGCAGAAAACTGGTTTAAAGTGAAAGTGAGCCAATAAGTGGTCTTCTAGTGCCCTCTGCTGGCCATTCTACTTAATAATGAAATATTTTACATGTGCTTTTGCATTCATACTTGGACACACACTAAAAATCACGTATATAACTAACTATTATAACACAATAATATTTTGTCAGTGTTCATCACCTCATTTGCACTGACACTTCACATAATTGCTAGTAATGTGGTTAATCATGCTAGAAACATTGTAAATCATAGTAAATAATACTGAAATGAGGTGTATCAAGGTAAATCATGCTAGAATCCTAATAAATCATTCTGGAACATGGTATATGATAGTAAATCATGCTAGAATCATAGTAAATAATACTAGAATGTGCTAAATTGTTGTCGGAGGAGCCTATTTTACTAAAATGGCTATAACTCAAGAAGTAAATGAGATATCTTCACCAAACTCAGTACACATGTGTATGGGTTCAATTTGAGGTCACAGTAAACAATTCTATGGAGATCGGACCATAGGTGGCGCTATAACTGTTAAAAAGCTTTAAAACCATATATATCCCATGGTAAACTGCCTGTATTGGCTGTAAATGGTCTTTTCCATCTATTATGTCCGTGGTTACATGCTTGCTAAATAAATCTTAATAACTTTTGATGCTTTTGTGCTTAAATGCTTAAAAGGCTTTAACTGCTTGAACCCCGATAAATGCTGCTTGCAGCTTTAATTATTATTATTATTATTATTATTCTGCCGTAAAACGCATCGTGCAGCCCAAACCGTAAGGGCTAGAGCTTTGAAACTTTGCCATATGGTAGTACAAAAATCGAGGAGAGGTTATCAAATTATGACCCCGATTGGCCCATAGGTGGCGCTATAGCAACCAAAAGCGCGAAACTGCTCATAACTCCTAGACCGTAAGTCATAGACTCAAGTGTCTTATATCATTGGAAAGCTGGACGCCTGACGAACAAAACGTATATCTCCGATTTTATTTCCGCCATGATAGATTTTCCGCCATTTTGAATTTTGTCGAAAATCTACTTTTGCGAACTAGTCCCTGGTTTTTTGCCCGATCGGAACCAAACCAGTGCAGAATTGTTCTCTGGAGTCTGAATATCAATAATTATCAAAAAAAAGTTGAAATTTCGATTCACGGTCGCTAGGGGGTGCAAAATTAACGTTGTGGGAGGAGCCTATTTTTACTAAAATGGCTATAACTCCAGAAGTAAAAGAGGTATTTTAACCAAACCTGGTACACATGTGTAAGACGTCAATATGAGGTCACGGTAAAAAAATCGCGGCGATTGGTCACATGGTGGCGCTATAACATGAAAAAAACATAAAACAGGCTATAACCACCTGACCGTTAGTCCGATTGACTTGAAAATTGGTATGCAGTGTCTTGGTCCAAGGTGCCATGTATGTCTATGAGGACATTGGTGTATCTCAAAAAACATGGCCGCCATCGGCCAATGAAGTTTGAGCACCTATTAGACAAGGTTAACGGAGGCCTATCGGAACGAAACTCGGTGGGCATGTTCGACTCATGGCCCTAGAGGTCTGTAAGAATTTTAAAAGAAATCGGCCACTAGTTGGCGCTAACGAGTTTTATGGCTCTGTAATCACGTGGTGTTACACTTATTGTCACAAAATGCATACCATTTGATAGATCTCCTCTTGTTGAACAACTTTGCCTCAAGAACCATTGCTGTCAATCAAACCGTTCATTAAATATTCGTAATTATGTTAAAAACCTACTTTTGCGAACTAGTCCTAGGTTTTTCGCCCGATCAGAACCAAACGAGTCTAGGACAATTCTATGGACTCTCAAGATCAATAATTATCAAAAAAAAGTTGAACTTTTGCATTTTTCGCATGGGTATATTGGGTCATAAAGAAAATGGGCGTGGCAAAATGCACTCAAAAGCCTATAAATCCTAAACAAAAACTCAGAACTTCACGAAAATTGGTGAGCTTATGTGCCATAACATCATTAACAAGCATGCAAAATTTCATGGAGATCGGACTATAGATGGTGCTATAACTGTTAAAAAGCTTTAAAAAACACATATTTCCTATGGTAAATTGCCTGTATTGGCTGTAAATGGACTTTTCCATCTATTATTTCAGTGGTTAAAAGCTTTCTAAATAAATCTTAATGTCTTAAATGCTTATGTGCCTAAAGGCCTTAAATGCTTGAACCCCGATAAATGCTGCTTGCAGCTTTAATTATTATTATTATTCCGCCGTAAAACGCATCGTGCAGCCCAAACCGTAAGAGCTGGAACTTTGAAACTTTGACAGATGGTAGTACAAAAATCGAGGAAAGGTTCAGAGATTATGACCCCGATTGGCCCATAGGTGGCGCTATAGCAACCAAAAGCGCGAAACTGTTCATAACTCCTAGACCGTATGTCGTAGACTCAAGTGTCTTATATCATTGGAAAGCTGGATGCCTGACGAACAAAACGTATATCTCCGATTTCATTTCCGCCATGATAGATTTTCCGCCATTTTGAATTTTGTCAAAAACCTACTTTTGCGAACTAGTCCCTGGTTTTTTGCCCGATTGGAACCAAACTAGTGCAGAAATGTTCTCTGGAGTCTGAATATCAATAATTATCGAAAAAAAGTGGAAATTTCGATTCACGGTCGCTAAGGGGCGCCAAAACGTACGTTGTGGGAGGGGCCTATTTTACTAAAATGGCTATAACTCCCGATGTAAATGAGGTATCTTCACCAAACTTGGTACACATGTGTAAGAGCTTACTCTGGGGTCACAGTAAAAAAATCGCGACGATTGGCCTCATGGTGGCGCTATAAAATGAAAAAAACATAAAACAGGCTATAACCACCTGACCGTTAGTCCGATTGACTTGAAAATTGGTATGCAGTGTCTTGGTCCAAGGTGCCATGTATGTGTATGAGGACATTGGCGTATCTCAAAAAACATGGCCGCCATCGGCCAACGAAGTTTGAGCACCTATTAGACAAGGTTAACGGAGGTCGATCGGAACGAAACTCAATGGGCATGTTCGGCTCATGGCCCTAAAGGTCTGTAAGAATTTTGAAAGAAATCGGCCACTAGTTGGCGCTAACGAGTTTTACGGCTCTGTAATCACGTGGTGTTACAAATATCCACACAATATGCATATCATTTGATAGATCTCCTCATCCTGAACAACTTTGCCTCAAGAACCATTGCTGTCAATCAAACTGTTCATTAATTATTCATTAATATGTTAAAAACCTACTTTTGCGAACTAGTCCTAGGTTTTTTGCCCGATTGGAACCAGACCAGTCTAGGACAATTCTCTGGACTCTCTAGATCAATAATTATCAAAAAAAAGTTGAACTTTTGCATTTGGATGGCTGTAATAGGGTAATTTATAAAATGGGCGTGTCAAAATACATTAAAAAGCCTATAAATCCTAAATAAAAACTCAGAACTTCACAAAAATTGGTCAGCATATGTGACATAACATCATTAACAAGCATGAAAAATTCTATGGAGATCGGACGATAGGTGGCGCTATAACTGTTAAAAAGCCTTAAAATCATATATTTCCTATGGTAAACTGCCTGTATTGGCTGTAAATGGTCTTTTCCATCTCTGATCATATAATTTTCACATCATAATGTTCAAAACTAGTGCAATACAATTCTCTGGACTCACTAGATCAATAATTGTCAGAAAAAGTTGAACTACTTCATTTGGATAGCTATAATAGGTTCACTTCAAAATCTGGCCTTTACCAAGTGTCCCCGAAAGCCTATATCTCTTTAATCAATGCTCAGACCTTCTTAAAAACAAGTCAGAACGTGTGAAATATCACCCTGAACAAGCATGAAAATTTTCAGACAGATTGGACAAAATTTGCCTCTATAACAGTTAAAAAGGTGAAAATGATATGAATTAATGGCATGTTAAGCCAATAAGTGGTATTTTACTGCCCCCTGCTGTTTAAAATAGTCATTTTCTCATATTGGTATTGGTATCAGCCATGGTAAATCATGATAAATGATGGTGTGTGTGTGTGTGTGTGTGTGTGTGTGTGTGTGTGTGTGTGTGTGTGTGTGTGTGTGTGTGTGTGGTACAAATATAACAAAGGTTTTATTTTCCAACATGAAAACAAACATAACAGAGTGCTAGTGCACAAACAATAACCGACAATGATAATGGATGAGAGGGGAACTTAAATACACAGATCAAGACAAGGACAACAGGTGACGGTTATGATGATGAGGAGCAGGTGATGATGAGGAGGGTGATGAGGAGCAGGTGCAGGTGATGACGACAGATGGTGAATGTGATGAAGACAGAAGGTGAATGTGATGAAGGTGAATGTGACACCAATATCACTGAAACATTTGTGTGTGTGTGTGTGTGTGTGTGTGTGTGTGTGTGTGTGTGTGTGTGTGTGTGTGTAGCATTATTGTGTGTAGCATATGTAGCAAGTATGCATTATTGAGTTAACATGGAAACACTGGTTTGCTTTAGTGCAGAAAACTGGTCAAAATCATGAGGTTTAAAGTGAAAGTGAGCCAATAAGTAGTCTTCTACTGCCCTCTGCTGGCCATTCTACTTCCCAGCAAACACGCGACGTCAGATAGACGTTCAGATCATGTCTGTATAACGTCTGTCAGTTCAGAACCACTTTTGTACGTCCTGTGGACGTGCAAAACAGGTTAAAAATTTGAACGTCTGACTAGGACCCCCTATGGACGTCTATGGACGTGCAAAACAGGTTCAATATCTGAACGTCTGAATAGGGACTTTTTTTGACGTCTGTGGACGTGCAAAACTGGTTCAAAATCTGAACGTCTGACTAGGACCCCCTATGGACATCTGTGGACGTCCAAAACTGGTTCAATATCTGAACGTCTGAATAGGGACTTTTTTTGACGTCTGTGGACGTGCAAAACTGGTTCAAAATCTGAACGTCTGACTAGGACCCCCTATGGACGTCTGTGGACGTGCAAAACTGGTTCAATATCTGAACGTCTGACTAGGGACTCTTTTTGACGTCTGTGGACGTGCAAAACAGGTTCAAAATCTGAACGTCTAACTAGGACCCCCTATGGACGTCTGTGGACGTGCAAAACTGGTTAAAAATCTGAACGTCTGCCAAGGGACTCTTTTTGACGTCTGTGGACGTGCAAAACTTGTTCAATATCTGAACGTCTGACTAGGACCCCCTATGGACGTCTGTGGACGTGCAAAACTGGTTCAAAATCTGAACGTCTGACTAGGGACTCTTTTGGACGTCTGTGGACGTGCAAAACAGGTTCAAAATCTGAACGTCTAACTAGGACCCCCTATGGACGTCTGTGGACGTGCAAAACTGGTTAAAAATCTGAACGTCTGCCAAGGGACTCTTTTTGACGTCTGTGGACGTGCAAAACTTGTTCAATATCTGAACGTCTGACTAGGACCCCCTATGGACGTCTGTGGACGTGCAAAACTGGTTCAAAATCTGAACGTCTAACTAGGACCCCCTATGGACGTCTGTGGACGTGCAAAACTGGTTAAATATCTGAACGTCTGAATAGGGACTTTTTTCGACGTCTTTGGACGTGCAAAACAGGTTCGAAATTTAAACGTCTGACTGGGGACTCTTTTTGACGTCTGTGGACGTGCAAAACTGGTTCAAAATCTGAACGTCTGACTGGGGACTCTTTTTGACGTCTGTGGACGTGCAAAACTGGTTCAAAATCTGACCGTCTGACTAGGGACTCTTTTGGACGTCTGTGGACGTGCAAAACAGGTTCAATATTTAAACGTCTGACTAGGGACTCTTTTTTACGTCTATGGACGTGCAAAATTGGTTTAATATCTGAACGTCTGACTAGGGACTCTTTTTGACGTCTGTGGACGTGCAAAACAGGTTCAAAATCTGAACGTCTGACTAGGGACTCTTTTTTACGTCTATGGACGTGCAAAACTGGTTTAATATCTGAACGTCTGACTAGGGACTCTTTTTGACGTCTGTGGACGTGCAAAACTGGTTTAATATCTGAACGTCTGACTAGGGACTCTTTTTGACGTCTGTGGACGTGCAAAACTGGTTCAAAATCTGAACGTCTGACTAGGGACTCTTTTTTACGTCTATGGACGTGCAAAACTGGTTTAATATCTGAACGTCTGACTAGGGACTCTTTTTTACGTCTATGGACGTGCAAAACTGGTTTAATATCTGAACGTCTGACTAGGGACTCTTTTTTACGTCTATGGACGTGCAAAACTGGTTTAATATCTGAACGTCTGACTAGGGACTCTTTTTGACGTCTGTGGACGTGCAAAACTGGTTTAATATCTGAACGTCTGACTAGGGACTCTTTTGGATGTCTGTGGACATGCAAAACTGGTTCAAAATCTGAACATCTGACTAGGGAACCCTTTGGACATCTGTGGAAGTGCAAATTTGGTTTAATATCGAACATCTGAATAGGGACCCTTACTGTGGATATGTATGGATGTGCAAGAAAGCCAGGACTCCTTTTGGACAGAAGACTATTTCAGTATCTGAACCAATCTGAAATGTGTCATTGTGAAATGCAAAAAGTTTTTTGACAAATAGTCATACGAAATACTGGTAAATAAAAAAATTAAAATAATCACATTATTATGAAAATGGCAAATGATATTGCATAATAAGTTGATATTATGCAATCATTCTAAAATGAATCAATTATTTATTTGATATATGGATTAAGTAATAGAAACTGTGAAATTTTGGATGTGAATGTGTGCTCAAACTTGCACAGTGCATGCACATTTCCAGCATTAAAAGCAATTCAGTAGAATTACAACCCACTATCAAGTGGTGCAGAGCACGCTTCATGATTCTCTGGATCTTCCAAATAGGGTTGAGCCCACAAAGGGCCTAAAATGTTACAGATTTATATAAAAAATGTTGGAGTGGGATCATATGTGTATTTTTGTTTTTGTAAAGACTCCTAATTCAATGTTGATTTAGCACATATATCTCATCACAAAATGTCCTGATGTCATTGGAGGACACAGAATCCTGTACTGATGAACAAATATAGCAAATACGTATGTGTGAGATTAGGGTTAGGGTTAGGGTTAGGGTTAGGGTTACCCTAACCCTAGCACAAAATATTTCAATATACAGCAAAGAAGGAAAATCAGAAGCTAAATCGATAATAAAGAAAGAAGTTATGAGAATGTGGCAGGAACAATAGAATAGAGGAAACAAGGGAGGGGAACTATGTTTATAAACCCTTAAGTTGGGGTACGAAGGGGGAAATCATTGCAAGGTTACAGTTAGGGCACACTAGACCAAACAAAACTCTGCATCTAATAGGGAAGCATGATACTGGTTTATGTAATAATTGCAATGTACCTGATCAGCAGAGTATTGTTATGATGTGTAATAAATATGATAGCATAGTGAAGAGGAAAATTTAGGGCATGGGAGGGATTTTAAAAGAAATATTAAATAAATCATCAGGCCATAAAATAATGTAATATTTATTTTTAGTTTCTAAGAGCTACCAAGCTGGATAAAATCATTTGTTTTATTTATTTATTTCGTATAATGACATAGCATGTAAGCCAGAGATCATTTATAACCTGAGGGTGGCGGTAATGCACTAAAACAGTTTGCGACCGCCGTTAAAAAATCAAAGAAGAAGAATCGCACGTCACACTGCAAAGTCACCAGGAAAAGTATCCTGCCGATGAAAGAGGCTGCTGACACGTGGAGAGAGACACTGCCTTAATTGGACTAAAACCCTAAAACAGGTAAGTAAACATTAAAAAAAAATTAATTTAATATGTTATTCAGTTGAGAGATGATATCAGATGAATTGGAAGTCACACATGCCCCCTAATACCTTGAAAAACTTCTTAAAACTGCGGCAATTTGCGCGGGCACATTAACCGAAAAGTCGACAAATGCGCCCGCGCGTTCTGCTGTTTTTTTTTGTTTTTTTTTGTTTTTTTTTGTTTTGTTTTTTTCACAAAGCAGCAAAATAGACTTAAATTTCTCCGTCATTTATGGTCATACAGACTTGAAATATGGAAAAATAAACTGTAAAATGTCTTTTTTATGTGTCCACTTACAATCGAAACAAAACATTATGCTTTTGTGTGCTTTCTGCCTCTCCTTACATGAACTTTTTTTCTGGAGCAGGTCTCTAAACGTAAGCAAAACTCAGCAAATACACACTGTCAAGAGTAATCTTTATAATAATTTAAGTGTTTACTTTTTAATTATCTAATTCAAAACGAAAGAGAATATTCTGTTTATGTAATCTATATAAAAAGAGAGACGTTAGTCGTTCTCATGGCAACTCATTATCTGCTAATCACCCGCTGAAAGCGCGCGCTATTCAAACGTAAATATCTTTGTTCTAATATGAATCGCGTTTGTATGCGTGAATGAACGGCTCAGATGCTCGTTTACTACAATTACAACATGCTATTTTTACATGAACGTAACGCTATTATAGTTTAGCTTTTCCTTAACTATATTGCAATACTGAGATGAGTAAAAATCTGCTGAAATATGTTCATGAAATATGTTGTTTAAATAAAATGCAATGTTTTAAACGTATGCTATTACACTGCAAATTAAAATGTATACGCCCTATATTAATGTATCATAAAATATATATGCTTGAGACGAAATATGAATGTTTTTAGACAATACTAATGAATCCTTAACTTTGAAATACGTATGATAAAATTTATGCTTTTTACAAAGGAAAAATTACACTTGGAATAGTTAAAATTGTAATTGTTGTTGACTTTCATATTATTGTGTTTCATTAGTCACAATTTTGGGGAGAGGATAAATATTCCAAACCTGTCTGAAAATACAATATGATGATTAACTGCACAATTACTAGAAATGTTTACATTGGATATTATAAAATTTGCTTGCATAAAAATTTGTTTAACTTTAAACCAATTCTGTAGAATGGCCCATATATCCTATTTGAACAGGATTTGTTTCCAGGTATGACTGTGGGCTTTTGACTTTCATTTATATTAGTATTATTTTGTTAACTATATGCTAAATAAATTAAAAGCAATATACTGTGTCTGTGTGTGTGTATACATTTCTTGTCAGCAGTCTTCTTAGGTGTGTCTTCTTAGCTACAATTAAGTTTTAAGAGTTTTTATCCAGTCATCAATGGCTTATTGATCATTATAGGTATTATCAATAATTAAGTTGTTGTTGCTAGTTTGAGTCGAGAAATACACATTTCAGCATTATCATCAATAATCTGTGTGTGCATTTTCCTTGAGAACCAAGCAAGTTGACTCATGAAACCATTTGTTTATTATATCGTGATTGCATATCTCAATCACAATATTGACCTCAATAATTCCAATGACAATGACATTTTCCCCAAATCGTGCAGCCCTTGCCAGAAGTATATAGCCTAGATATCTTTACACTGTCCGCTCAGTACAACAGAGGCAGGAGCTCTGCACTGGGGTTGCTCGAGTTATATGGGCACACAACTTGCTACAAGAGCTATATCCACTATTACGAACAATAAAGTAATATTTGACAAATTTTGTCTTTCAGATTCTGAAAATGTTCAAAGGCCAATCTCAAGATACTCTGGGAGGTCTTTCTCAGAGCAAATGGTCACTTCTAAGAGGTTTGTTTAATCGATTCCAGAAAACAACAGTGTCCCATGCCCCCATTTCTTTAATTCACTCTTGGCACTCTCACCCATGCTACAGTTCCTGTAGATTACCACACACATGTAATTTCTAAATGGTGAATTTGTTTCTTCAGGCTCTTTACCAACCGGCTGATGGCAAAATTCAATATGAAGGGGAAGGTGAAGAAGCAGAAACTGCCTCTGGAGACGACTAAAACTTTTGAAAGGTAAAGGTACACAAATTATGTTAGTATTATTATAATAAAATGATACCCAATTGTACTTTTTAAACTGGTAACCTACTGAACAAACTTTTAAAAAAATTGCAAATTGAAAAGCACATGCTACATGCATAAAGTTTAAAAACACAATGAACTAATTTCTTTTTTTTTTACTTTTTTTTTTACATTGTTCTATTTTAATAAATTAAAAGCACTCAGATAGACAAAAGTGAGGGTAAGCATTAAGACAATTCATCAAGACAAAGTTAATCATTCAAGGGCTGTGAGTATTTTCTCTTTGCCTTTTGTTTGATTCACATTAATGATGCCATCATCAGAAGGTTTATTAGACTGAATGCAGATCAAATAATACCAATCTCCCCTTTTCTCCAAACTATTTACACCAATTTAAGATATGAACTGTTTAAGTGAATACTCTCCAATCCGGTCATTTTGACATATTTTGTTGTGTATTTGATGGTTAAATGCGCACACAAAGCCTAAAATATAATTTCCTTGTCTAGTTGCGGTCGGTTTCGGTGCGCACACACATAAGCCACCTTGAAGTTGGAAACAGCGTCCCTTGCTCGAAATTATTGTCCATTATTACATGGCTTGGTTGAACTCTAATGTAGAAAGCGGTGTGTTATTTCTTGATAACACATCTGCTAAGTATAACACACCGTTGCCATGAAAAACAGGTTTGCTATAGACGCAGGATTCTAACCGTAGAGACGTAACGGAGTATTTTCTTTAGCAGAAGCAATACAATCCTTTTTAAATGAATAAACTCCTTTTTAAATCAATTTTTTATGTCAAATTATTAATTTATTTGGTGGGTAGCCATGTAATAAGCGGGATAATGTAGAGCGAGGCGGTTGTTATAGCGAATACAACCACTTCAGGCAGATTCAAGACCCCTCCGCATCAGCCTGCGGGGTTGTATTCGCTATAACATCCGCCTTGCTTTACATTATCCCTTACTTAAATAGCTCTTTTTTATTATCAAACAAGTAACCGCAATGCAACAGTAGAGACTGCATTTTACAACAACTCTCTTCTGCATTGCAAATATCAAAAATGCATCATAGACAGATGATTTAATATTATCTCGTATAGAAACGGCTGGCAAAGATGGAATTTGCAAGATAACATCTATATTTCATTAATAAATAGTAAGTGCATTTTCTCAATTTCTCCAGTACTGACAGCAGAACTGATAACGCTGGAGCTGGATACTTCACTGGATTACCTCTTTCTAAACTCATCTACAAGTAATCTAGTATTTGCTAAAATGGAAGTTATAGTATCCAAAAGCATTACATTTGGGCTGTGCTTGAGAAATTTTATTATATGCAGTCTCTCTCAATTCATGATTGCTATCTTAAATATCTTGTCACCCAAGGCCACTGTCTATTGCAGTCTTACACCTTCCTAACATACAGCGACGCGAGTTTACAGAACCCATTTTCAGTCATTTGTTTGCTGCCATATACCACACCAGTCACCATTGGTCACTGTAGTATTGCCACTTCAAGGATTAGTTCACCTCAAAATGAAAATTTCCTGATAATTTACTCACCCCAATGCCATCCAAGATATTCATGTCTTTCTTTCTTCAGAGGAAAAGAAATTAAGTTTTTGAGGAAAACATTCCAGGATTTTTCTCCACACAATGGACTTCAACGGTAACCAAATTGTTGAAGTCCAAATCAATGCAGTTTCATGCTGGACGTAGGCAGAAGTACCGCCCCGTTGTTTACAAAGTGAACTTGCGAAGACTAATACAAACCATTTTAAATAAACTGACAAAAATCCATAAATATGTCATTCAACATACAATAAATTTGAACAATCCTCCTCCACGCTTGTAAACAATGAGCCGGTATAAAAATATTGTATGTTAACTTGCAATGTTACTTATGGATTTTTTGTTTTTGTTCAACTCTTGCAGCTGCAGTCATAAAATGGGATAAAGAAGCTACAGAGGCTACAATCAAGCATCATGCAGCAGTACATCTTAAACGTGCCGTGGAGGGCATACAGGGGTGGAAATAATGAGGAATTTTACATGAGTACTGTAAGGCGCGTGTGTTTATTTCTAGTTTAGGGGACTTTATGTCTCTCTCCCCCTTTCCAACCACCCACCCCCAATCTTGGTCTGGAGTAATTTGTTTTTTGTTCACTTGGCAGTTCAGTGTAACCATTAGAGTTGTTTTATTTATCAGCCTGTTCATAATTTGCTGAAAACCTCATTAAAGATGGAAAAAAATTGTCATTTCAAACTATTTTTGCTTTTTTTTTAATCAATAATCAGATGTCACTTATTTCCAATTGCAAAAATATAAGGCTACTAAAAAGTATTTGCATGTTTTAGACAGGTGCATCAAAGGGATAGGTATTAATTTATTATTTACAATTTTAAAGCAGTAGTTCTGCACACTGCTTTTACTATGACTAGAATGAGTTTTATTGAATACCATGTTGTCATCCAACCTTGGAACAAAAGCCTGTTTGATGACCAAAACATGGTTTAATAAAGCTAATAGTAAAGCTAATTTCGTTTGTGCATCTTAAAATTTTGTATGAATGTTCTTTAGACGTTTGTAAGTGACGTTGAAATGACATTGTGAAAACTTTCATTTACAATATTGTAAAGATGTTACTTGGACATCAAAAATCAACATTTAAAAGAGATGTCTAATGAACGTTCACTATGTACGTCAATAGTGAACGCTAAAAAGACGTTTAAAAAAGACGTCAAAAACTTTCATTCTGGCTCTTCAGCGGACGTCTTCTGAACGTTCACTTTTTATGTCAGTTGGACGTCAACAGTGAACGCTAAAAAGACGTTTAAAAAAGACGTCAAAAACTTTCATTCTGGCTCTTCAGCGGACGTCTTCTGAACGTTCACTTTTTATGTCAGTTGGACGTCAACAGTGAACGTCAAAAAGACGTCTAAAAAAGACGTCATAAAAACTTTCATTCTGGCTCTTCAGCGGACGTCTTCTGAACGTTCACTTTTTATGTCAGTTGGACGTCAACAGTGAACGTCAAAAAGACGTCTAAAAAAAGACGTTCAAGCTGACTCTTCATTGGACGTCTTTTGAACGTTCACCTTTTATGTCACTTGGACGTCAACATTGAACGTCAAAAAGACGTCTAAAAAAGACGTCATAAAAACTTTCATTCTGGCTCCTCAGCGGACGTCTTCTGAACGTTCACTTTTTATGTCAGTTGGACGTCAACATTGAACGTCAAAAAGACGTCTAAAAAAGACGTCATAAAAACTTTCATTCTGGCTCCTCAGTGGACGTCTTCTGAACGTTCACTTTTTATGTCAGTTGGACGTCAACAGTGAACGTCAAAAAGACGTCTAAAAAAGACGTTCAAGCTGACTCTTCATTGGACGTCTTTTGAACGTTGACTTTTTATGTCACTTGGACGTCAACATTGAACGTCAAAAAGACGTCTAAAAAAGACGTCATAAAAACTTTCATTCTGGCTACTCAGTGGACGTCTTCTGAACGTTCGACAAAGACGTTGTAATGACGTCGTTTGGACGTGTCTGTGCTCAGTGGGTTATTAATTAAATTTTTCCACATGTGCTTGCATTTATACTTGAATACTAGGGGTGTGCTCAAAATATCGATTCTTAGATACATACCGATATAATAAAAAAAGATACAGTATCGATATTCTAGCCCTTAGTATCGATACTCCGCCCAGCCATTAGGGGGCGCAGCGGCGCCCGCGAGTTTCAAAAAACTCATGGAAAATGTCGAAGATTTTATTACAAGCTTTTGTTACAATCACTTGCCATTACGTTAACGAGGAGTGGGAACTGTCGTCGCACGTTTTACAAACGCGAGCCATGCACGAGAGCCATACGGGGTCAAACATTGCAGAGTTGTTGAAAGCAGCGCTGGAGGAGTGGGACCTCGTATCCAAAGACCCAGATATTGTGACTGACAACGCCGCAAATATGAGCGTCGCAGCGGAGCTTGCCGGTATGTTGCATTTCAGGTGCTTCGCTCACACTTTAAACCTTGCCTCGCAGCGTGCACTGAAGCTTCCTGCTGTCGCTCGTTTATTGGGACGTGTTAGACGGATATCCACCTTTTTTAAGATTTAATAAGAAGTTAAGAATAAGAATAATAATAATAAGAAGATTTTGTGCTTGTGTGAGCTCAGACTGTACCCTTGGAAAGTTAAATGTTGACTTGTGGTAATTTCCAGATTAATACAATTTGTGTACAATTAATCAGAGCACTTAAAGTTGCAAATATTTAAGCAAAATGCACTTTGTTATAATGCACTTTTGTCTTTAGCCCCTTCCCCATCACCCCCAATTTTGGCAAGTGCTGCATACATGAAATGCCCAAAATAAAAAGGTTACTGCTCATAAGTAATTCTGAATAGAAACATAACACACATACATTTAGAAAGCCAACACTTGAGAGTTTATAGTTCAAGACTCAAAATTAACCAGACTGTTATTAATATTGAGATATATAAGCTCAAACATATTTTGAACTAAAATAATCTGGGATCACCAGTGATCCCTGACAGGTTAATAAATTGAAGAAAAATGCAGAGTTCTGTTTGTTGAGTAAATGTGTTCAGCATTAACTAATTGGCTCTGGCCCATGTATTTTTATTGAATCGTATCGAATCGTGTCACATTGTATCAAATCGTATCGAGACAGCTCTGTATCGAGGTACGTATCGAATCGTGACCTGTGTATCGAGGTATGTATCGTATCGCCAGGTTCTCCAAGGTATACAGCCCTATTGAATACACACTAAAAATCACTTATATAGCAATAACTATTATAACACAATCATATTTTGTCAGTGTTAATCACTTTATTTGCACTGACACTTCAAATAATTGCTAGTAATGTGATAAATCAGGCTAGAAACATGGTAAATCAAAGTAAATAATACTAGATTGTCGTTTATCTCCTGGTAAATAATACTAGAACGTGGTATATCATGGTAAATCATGATTAACTATGCTGTGTGTGTGTGTGTGTGTGTGTGTGTGTGTGTGTGTGTGTGTGTGTGTGTGTGTGTGTGTGTAAGCATGCATTGAGTTAACATGGAAAAACTGGTTTGCTTTAGTGCAGAAAACTGGTTTAAAGTGAAAGTGAGCCAATAAGTGGTCTTCTAGTGCCCTCTGCTGGCCATTCTACTTAATAATGAAATATTTTACATGTGCTTTTGCATTCATACTTGGACACACACTAAAAATCACGTATATAACTAACTATTATAACACAATAATATTTTGTCAGTGTTCATCACCTCATTTGCACTGACACTTCACATAATTGCTAGTAATGTGGTTAATCATGCTAGAAACATTGTAAATCATAGTAAATAATACTGAAATGAGGTGTATCAAGGTAAATCATGCTAGAATCCTAATAAATCATTCTGGAACATGGTATATGATAGTAAATCATGCTAGAATCATATTAAATAATTCTTGAATGTGGCAAATCGTTGTGGGAGGAGCCTATTTACTCAAATGGCTATAACTCAAGAAGTAAATGAGATATCTTCACCAAACTCAGTACACATGTGTATCGGTTCAATTTGAGGTCACAGTAAACAATTTTATGGAGATCGGACCATAGGTGGCGCTATAACTGTTAAAAAGCTTTAAAACCATATATATCCCATGGCAAATTGCCTGTATTGGCTGTAAATGGTCTTTTCCATCTATTATGTCAGTGGTTACATGCTTGCTAAATAAATCTTAATAACTTTTGATGCTTTTGTGCTTAAATGCCTTAAAGGCCTTAACTGCTTGAACCCCGATAAATGCTGCTTGCAGCTTTAATTAGGGGTTCAAGCATGAAATGCTGAAACCCTATTGTAATTGTGCTGATTTTTATTATTATTATTATTATTATTATTCTGCCGTAAAACGCATCGTGCAGCCCAAACCGTAAGGGCTAGAGCTTTGAAACTTTGCCATATGGTAGTACAAAAATCGAGGAGAGGTTATCAAATTATGACCCCGATTGGCCCATAGGTGGCGCTATAGCAACCAAAAGCGCGAAACTGCTCATAACTCCTAGACCGTAAGTCATAGACTCAAGTGTCTTATATCATTGGAAAGCTGGACGCCTGACGAACAAAACGTATATCTCCGATTTTATTTCCGCCATGATAGATTTTCCGCCATTTTGAATTTTGTCGAAAATCTACTTTTGCGAACTAGTCCCTGGTTTTTTGCCCGATCGGAACCAAACCAGTGCAGAATTGTTCTCTGGAGTCTGAATATCAATAATTATCAAAAAAAAGTTGAAATTTCGATTCACGGTCGCTAGGGGGTGCAAAATTAACGTTGTGGGAGGAGCCTATTTTACTAAAATGGCTATAACTCCAGAAGTAAAAGAGGTATTTTAACCAAACCTGGTACACATGTGTAAGACGTCAATATGAGGTCACGGTAAAAAAATCGCGGCGATTGGTCACATGGTGGCGCTATAACATGAAAAAAACATAAAACAGGCTATAACCACCTGACCGTTAGTCCGATTGACTTGAAAATTGGTATGCAGTGTCTTGGTCCAAGGTGCCATGTATGTCTATGAGGACATTGGTGTATCTCAAAAAACATGGCCGCCATCGGCCAATGAAGTTTGAGCACCTATTAGACAAGGTTAACGGAGGCCTATCGGAACGAAACTCGGTGGGCATGTTCGACTCATGGCCCTAGAGGTCTGTAAGAATTTTAAAAGAAATCGGCCACTAGTTGGCGCTAACGAGTTTTATGGCTCTGTAATCACGTGGTGTTACACTTATTGTCACAAAATGCATACCATTTGATAGATCTCCTCTTGTTGAACAACTTTGCCTCAAGAACCATTGCTGTCAATCAAACCGTTCATTAAATATTCGTAATTATGTTAAAAACCTACTTTTGCGAACTAGTCCTAGGTTTTTCGCCCGATCAGAACCAAACGAGTCTAGGACAATTCTATGGACTCTCAAGATCAATAATTATCAAAAAAAAGTTGAACTTTTGCATTTTTCGCATGGGTATATTGGGTCATAAAGAAAATGGGCGTGGCAAAATGCACTCAAAAGCCTATAAATCCTAAACGAAAACTCAGAACTTCACGAAAATTGGTGAGCTTATGTGCCATAACATCATTAACAAGCATGCAAAATTTCATGGAGATCGGACTATAGATGGTGCTATAACTGTTAAAAAGCTTTAAAAAACACATATTTCCTATGGTAAATTGCCTGTATTGGCTGTAAATGGACTTTTCCATCTATTATTTCAGTGGTTAAAAGCTTTCTAAATAAATCTTAATGTCTTAAATGCTTATGTGCCTAAAGGCCTTAAATGCTTGAACCCCGATAAATGCTGCTTGCAGCTTTAATTATTATTATTATTATTATTATTCCGCCGTAAAACGCATCGTGCAGCCCAAACCGTAAGGGCTAGAGCTTTGAAACTTTGCCAGATGGTAGTACAAAAATCGAGGAGAGGTTATCAAATTATGACCTCGATTGGCCCATAGGTGGCGCTATAACAACCAAAAGCGCGAAAGTGGTCATAACTCCTGGACCGTATGTCGTAGACACAAGTGTCTTATATCATTGGAAAGCTGGTCGTCTGACGAACAAAACGTATATCTCCGATTTCATTTCCGTCACGATAGATTTTCCGCCATTTTGAATTTTGTTGAAAACCTACTTTTGCGAACTAGTCCCTGGTTTTTTGCTCGATCGGAACCAAACCAGTGCAGAATTGTTCTCTGGAGACTGAAGATCAATAATTATCGAAAAAAAGTTGAAATTTCGATTCAGGGTCGCTAGGGGGCGCAAAATTAACGTTGTGGGCGGAGCCTATTTTACTAAAATGGCTATAACTCCAGATGTAAATGAGGTATTTTCACCAAACTTGGTACACATATGTAAGAGGTCAATCTGAGGACACGGTAAAAAAATCGCGGCGATTGGCCACATGGTGGCGCTATAACATGAAAAGAACATAAAACAGGCTATAACCACCTGACCGTTAGTCCGATTGACTTGAAAATTGGTATGCAGTGTCTTGGTCCAAGGTGCCATGTATGTCTATGAGGACATTGGTGTATCTCAAAAAACATGGCCGCCATTGGCCAATGAAGTTGAGCACCTATTAGACAAGGTTAACGGAGGCCGATCGGAACGAAACTCGGTGGGCATGTTCGACTCATGGCCCTAGAGGTCTGTAAGAATTTTGAAAGAAATCGGCCACTAGTTGGCGCTAACGAGTTTTATGGCTCTGTAATCACGTGGTGTTAGATATATTGTCACAAAATGCATATCATTTGATAGATCTGCTCATGCTGAACAACTTTGCCTCTAGAACCATTGCTGTCAATCAAACCGTTCATTAAATATTCATGAATATGTTAAAAACCTACTTTTGCGAACTAGTCCCTGGTTTTTTGCCCGATCGGAACCAGACCAGTCTAGGACAATTCTATGGACTCTCTAGATCAATAATTATCAAAAAAAAGTTGAACTTTTGTATTTGTATGGCTGTAATAGGGTCATTTATAAAATGGGTGTGGCAAAATACACTCAAAAGCCTATAAATCCTAAATGAAAACTCAGAACTTCACAAAAATTGGTGAGCATATGTGTCATAACATCACAAACAAGCTTGCAAAATATTATGGAGATTGGACAATAGTTGGCGCTATAACTGTTAAAAAGCTTTAAAACCATATATTTCCTATGGTAAACTGCCTGTATTGGCTGTAAATGGTCTTTTCCATGTCTGATCATATAATTTTCATATCATAATGTTCAAAACTAGTGCAATACAATTCTCTGGACTCACTAGATCAATAATTGTCAGAAAAAGTTGAACTACTTCATTTGGATAGCTATAATAGGTTCACTTCAAAATCTGGCCTTTACCAAGTGTCCCCGAAAGCCTATATCTCTTTAATCAATGCTCAGACCTTCTTAAAAACAAGTCAGAACGTGTGAAATATCACCCTGAACAAGCATGAAAATTTTCAGACAGATCGGACAAAATTTGCCTCTATAACAGTTAAAAAGGTGAAAATGATATGATTTAATGGCATGTTAAGCCAATAAGTGGTATTTTACTGCCCCCTGCTGTTTAAAATAGTCATTTTCTCATATTGGTATTGGTATCAGCCATGGTAAATCATGATAAATGATGGTGTGTGTGTGTGTGTGTGTGTGTGTGTGTGTGTGTGTGTGTGTGTGTGTGTGTGTGTGTGTGTGTGTGTGTGTGTGTGTGTGTGTGGTACAAATATAACAAAGGTTTTATTTTCCAACATGAAAACAAACATAACAGAGTGCTAGTGCACAAACAATAACCGACAATGATAATGGATGAGAGGGGAACTTAAATACACAGATCAAGACAAGGACAACAGGTGACGGTTATGATGATGAGGTGCAGGTGATGATGAGGAGGGTGATGAGGAGCAGGTGCAGGTGATGACGACAGATGGTGAATGTGATGAAGACAGAAGGTGAATGTGATGAAAGTGAATGTGACACCAATATCACTGAAACATTTGTGTGTGTGTGTGTGTGTGTGTGTGTGTGTGTGTGTGTGTGTGTGTGTGTGTGTGTGTGTGTGTGTGTGTGTGTGTGGTACAAATATAACAAAGGTTTTATTTTCCAACATGAAAACAAACATAACAGAGTGCTAGTGCACAAACAATAACCGACAATGATAATGGATGAGAGGGGAACTTAAATACACAGATCAAGACAAGGACAACAGGTGACGGTTATGATGATGAGGAGCAGGTGATGATGAGGAGGGTGATGAGGAGCAGGTGCAGGTGATGACGACAGATGGTGAATGTGATGAAGACAGAAGGTGAATGTGATGAAGGTGAATGTGACACCAATATCACTGAAACATGTGTGTGTGTGTGTGTGTGTGTGTGTGTGTGTGTGTGTGTGTGTGTGTGTGTGTGTGTGTAGCATTATTGTGTGTAGCATATGTAGCAAGTATGCATTATTGAGTTAACATGGAAACACTGGTTTGCTTTAGTGCAGAAAACTGGTCAAAATCATGAGGTTTAAAGTGAAAGTGAGCCAATAAGTGGTCTTCTACTGCCCTCTGCTGGCCATTCTACTTATTAATTAAATTTTTCCACATGTGCTTGCATTTATACTTGAATACACACTAAAAATCACTTATATAGCAATAACTATTATAACACAATCATATTTTGTCAGTGTTAATCACTTTATTTGCACTGACACTTCAAATAATTGCTAGTAATGTGGTAAATCATGGTAAATCATGGTTAACTATGCTGTGTGTGTGTGTGTGTGTGTGTGTGTGTGTGTGTGTGTGTGTGTAAGCATGCATTGAGTTAACATGGATAAACTGGTTTGCTTTAGTGCAGAAAACTGGTTTAAAGTGAAAGTGAGCCAATAAGTGGTCTTCTACTGCCCTCTGCTGGCCATTCTACTTATTAATGAAATATTTCAACATGTGCTTGCATTCATACTTGAATACACACAAAAAAAATCACTTATATAGCAATAACTATTATAACACAATCATATTTTGTCAGTGTTAATCACTTTATTTGCACTGACACTTCAAATAATTGCTAGTAATGTGATAAATCAGGCTAGAAACATGGTAAATCAAAGTAAATAATACTAGATTGTCGTTTATCTCCTGGTAAATAATACTACAACGTGGTATATCATGGTAAATCATGGTTAACTATGCTGTGTGTGTATGTGTGTGTGTGTGTATGTGTGTGTGTGTGTGTGTGTGTGTGTGTGTGTGTGTGTGTGTGTGTGTGTGTGTGTGTGTGTAAGCATGCATTGAGTTAACATGGAAAAACTGGTTTGCTTTAGTGCAGAAAACTGGTTTAAAGTGAAAGTGAGCCAATAAGTGGTCTTCTAGTGCCCTCTGCTGGCCATTCTACTTAATAATGAAATATTTTACATGTGCTTTTGCATTCATACTTGGACACACACTAAAAATCACGTATATAACTAACTATTATAACACAATAATATTTTGTCAGTGTTCATCACCTCATTTGCACTGACACTTCACATAATTGCTAGTAATGTGGTTAATCATGCTAGAAACATTGTAAATCATAGTAAATAATACTGAAATGAGGTGTATCAAGGTAAATCATGCTAGAATCCTAATAAATCATTCTGGAACATGGTATATGATAGTAAATCATGCTAGAATCATATTAAATAATTCTAGAATGTGGCAAATCGTCGTGGGAGGTGCCTATTTTACTCAAATGGCTATAACTCAAGAAGTAAATGAGATATCTTCACCAAACTCAGTACACATGTGTATGGGTTCAATTTGAGGTCACAGTAAACAATTTTATGGAGATCGGACCATAGGTGGCGCTATAACTGTTAAAAAGCTTTAAAACCATATATATCCCATGGCAAATTGCCAGTATTGGCTGTAAATGGTCTTTTCCATCTATTATGTCAGTGGTTACATGCTTGCTAAATAAATCTTAATAACTTTTGATGCCTTTGTGCTTAAATGCCTTAAAGGCCTTAACTGCTTGAACCCCGATAAATGCTGCTTGCAGCTTTAATTATTATTATTATTATTATTATTCCGCCGTAAAACGCATCGTGCAGCCCAAACCGTAAGAGCTGGAACTTTGAAACTTTGACAGATGGTAGTACAAAAATCGAGGAAAGGTTCAGAGATTATGACCCCGATTGGCCCATAGGTGGCGCTATAACAACCAAAAGCGCGAAACTGCTCATAACTCCTAGACCGTATGTCGTAGACTCAAGTGTCTTATATCATTGGAAAGCTGGACGCCTGACGAACAAAACGTATATCTCCGATTTCATTTCCGCCATGATAGATTTTCCGCCATTTTGAATTTTGTCAAAAATCTACTTTTGCGAACTAGTCCCTGGTTTTTTGCCCGATTGGAACCAAACTAGTGCAGAAATGTTCTCTGGAGGCTGAATATCAATAATTATCGAAAAAAAGTGGAAATTTCGATTCACGGTCGCTAAGGGGCGCCAAAACGTACGTTGTGGGAGGGGCCTATTTTACTAAAATGGCTATAACTCCCGATGTAAATGAGGTATCTTCACCAAACTTGGTACACATGTGTATGAGCTTACTCTGGGGTCACAGTAAAAAAATCGCAACGATTGGCCTCATGGTGGCGCTATAAAATGAAAAAAACATAAAACAGGCTATAACCACCTGACCGTTAGTCCGATTGACTTGAAAATTGGTATGCAGTGTCTTGGTCCAAGGTGCCATGTATGTGTATGAGGACATTGGCGTATCTCAAAAAACATGGCCGCCATTGGCCAACGAAGTTTGAGCACCTATTAGACAAGGTTAACGGAGGCCGATCGGAACGAAACTCAATGGGCATGTTTGGCTCATGGCCCTAAAGGTCTGTAAGAATTTTGAAAGAAATCGGCCACTAGTTGGCGCTAACGAGTTTTACGGCTCTGTAATCACGTGGTGTTACAAATATCCACACAATATGCATATCATTTGATAGATCTCCTCATCCTGAACAACTTTGCCTCAAGAACCATTGCTGTCAATCAAACTGTTCATTAATTATTCATTAATATGTTAAAAACCTACTTTTGCGAACTAGTCCTAGGTTTTTTGCCCGATCGGAACCAGACCAGTCTAGGACAATTCTCTGGACTGTCTAGATCAATAATTATCAAAAAAAAGTTGAACTTCTGCATTTGGATGGCTGTAATAGGGTAATTTATAAAATGGGCGTGTCAAAATACATTAAAAAGCCTATAAATCCTAAATAAAAACTCAGAACTTCACAAAAATTGGTCAGCATATGTGACATAACATCATTAACAAGCATGAAAAATTCTATGGAGATCGGACGATAGGTGGCGCTATAACTGTTAAAAAGCTTTAAAATCATATATTTCCTATGGTAAACTGCCTGTATTGGCTGTAAATGGTCTTTTCCATCTCTGATCATATAATTTTCATATCATAATGTTCAAAACTAGTGCAATACAATTCTCTGGACTCACTAGATCAATAATTGTCAGAAAAAGTTGAACTACTTCATTTGGATAGCTATAATAGGTTCACTTCAAAATCTGGCCTTTACCAAGTGTCCCCGAAAGCCTATATCTCTTTAATCAATGCTCAGACCTTCTTAAAAACAAGTCAGAACGTGTGAAATATCACCCTGAACAAGCATGAAAATTTTCAGACAGATCGGACAAAATTTGCCTCTATAACAGTTAAAAAGGTGAAAATGATATGAATTAATGGCATGTTAAGCCAATAAGTGGTATTTTACTGCCCCCTGCTGTTTAAAATGGTCATTTTCTCATATTGGTATTGGTATCAGCCATGGTAAATCATGATAAATGATGGTGTGTGTGTGTGTGTGTGTGTGTGTGTGTGTGTGTGTGTGGTGTGTGTGTGTGTGTGTGTGGTACAAATATAACAAAGGTTTTATTTTCCAACATGAAAACAAACATAACAGAGTGCTAGTGCACAAACAATAACCGACAATGATAATGGATGAGAGGGGAACTTAAATACACAGATCAAGACAAGGACAACAGGTGACGGTTATGATGATGAGGAGCAGGTGATGATGAGGAGGGTGATGAGGAGCAGGTGCAGGTGATGACGACAGATGGTGAATGTGATGAAGACAGAAGGTGAATGTGATGAAGGTGAATGTGACACCAATATCACTGAAACATTTGTGTGTGTGTGTGTGTGTGTGTGTGTGTGTAGCATTATTGTGTGTAGCATATGTAGCAAGTATGCATTATTGAGTTAACATGGAAACACTGGTTTGCTTTAGTGCAGAAAACTGGTCAAAATCATGAGGTTTAAAGTGAAAGTGAGCCAATAAGTGGTCTTCTACTGCCCTCTGCTGGCCATTCTACTTATTAATTAAATTTTTCCACATGTGCTTGCATTTATACTTGAATACACACTAAAAATCACTTATATAGCAATAACTATTATAACATAATCATATTTTGTCAGTGTTAATCACTTTATGTGCACTGACACTTCAAATAATTGCTAGTAATGTGGTAAATCATGGTAAATCATGGTTAACTATGCTGTGTGTGTGTGTGTGTGTGTGTGTGTGTGTGTGTGTGTGTGTGTGTGTGTGTGTGTGTGTGTGTGTGTGTGTAAGCATGCATTGAGTTAACATGGATAAACTGGTTTGCTTTAGTGCAGAAAACTGGTTTAAAGTGAAAGTGAGCCAATAAGTGGTCTTCTACTGCCCTCTGCTGGCCATTCTACTTATTAATGAAATATTTCAACATGTGCTTGCATTCATACTTGAATACACACTAAAAAAATCACTTATATAGCAATAACTATTATAACACAATCATATTTTGTCAGTGTTAACCACTTTATTTGCACTGACACTTCAAATAATTGCTAGTAATGTGATAAATCAGGCTAGAAACATGGTAAATCAAAGTAAATAATACTAGATTGTCGTTTATCTCCTGGTAAATAATACTAGAACGTGGTATATCATGGTAAATCATGGTTAACTATGCTGTGTGTGTATGTGTGTGTGTGTGTGTGTGTGTGTGTGTGTGTGTGTGTGTGTGTGTGTGTGTGTGTGTGTGTGTGTGTGTGTGTGTGTGTTGTGTGTGTGTGTGTGTGTGTGTGTGTGTGTGTAAGCATGCATTGAGTTAACATGGAAAAACTGGTTTGCTTTAGTGCAGAAAACTGGTTTAAAGTGAAAGTGAGCCAATAAGTGGTCTTCTACTGCCCTCTGCTGGCCATTCTACTTAATAATGAAATATTTTACATGTGCTTTTGCATTCATACTTGGACACACACTAAAAATCACGTATATAACTAACTATTATAACACAATAATATTTTGTCAGTGTTCATCACCTCATTTGCACTGACACTTCACATATTTGCTAGTAATGTGGTTAATCATGCTAGAAACATTGTAAATCATAGTAAATAATACTGAAATGAGGTGTATCAAGGTAAATCATGCTAGAATCCTAATAAATCATTCTGGAACATGGTATATGATAGTAAATCATGCTAGAATCATATTAAATAATTCTAGAATGTGGCAAATCGTTGTGGGAGGAGCCTATTTTACTCAAATGGCTATAACTCAAGAAGTAAATGAGATATCTTCACCAAACTCAGTACACATGTGTATGGGTTCAATTTGAGGTCACAGTAAACAATTTTATGGAGATCGGACCATAGGTGGCGCTATAACTGTTAAAAAGCTTTAAAACCATATATATCCCATGGCAAATTGCCTGTATTGGCTGTAAATGGTATTTTCCATCTATTATGTCAGTGGTTACATGCTTGCTAAATAAATCTTAATAACTTTTGATGCTTTTGTGCTTAAATGCCTTAAAGGCCTTAACTGCTTGAACCCCGATAAATGCTGCTTGCAGCTTTAATTATTAGGGGTTCAAGCACGAAGTGCTGAAACCCTATTGTAATTGTGCTGATTTTTATTATTATTATTATTAGGGGTTCAAGCACGAAGTGCTGAAACCCTATTGTAATTGTGCTGATTTTTATTATTATTAGGGGTTCAAGCACGAAGTGCTGAAACCCTATTGTAATTGTACTGATTTTTATTATTAGGGGTTCAAGCATGAAATGCTGAAACCCTATTGTAATTGTGCTGATTTTTATTATTATTAGGGGTTCAAGCACGAAGTGCTGAAACCCTATTGTAATTGTGCTGATTTTTATTATTATTATTATTATTATTATTCTGCCGTAAAACGCATCGTGCAGCCCAAACCGTAAGGGCTAGAGCTTTGAAACTTTGCCATATGGTAGTACAAAAATCGAGGAGAGGTTATCAAATTATGACCCCGATTGGCCCATAGGTGGCGCTATAGCAACCAAAAGCGCGAAACTGCTCATAACTCCTAGACCGTAAGTCATAGACTCAAGTGTCTTATATCATTGGAAAGCTGGACGCCTGACGAACAAAACGTATATCTCCGATTTTATTTCCGCCATGATAGATTTTCCGCCATTTTGAATTTTGTCGAAAATCTACTTTTGCGAACTAGTCCCTGGTTTTTTGCCCGATCGGAACCAAACCAGTGCAGAATTGTTCTCTGGAGTCTGAATATCAATAATTATCAAAAAAAAGTTGAAATTTCGATTCACGGTCGCTAGGGGGTGCAAAATTAACGTTGTGGGAGGAGCCTATTTTACTAAAATGGCTATAACTCCAGAAGTAAAAGAGGTATTTTAACCAAACCTGGTACACATGTGTAAGACGTCAATATGAGGTCACGGTAAAAAAATCGCGGCGATTGGTCACATGGTGGCGCTATAACATGAAAAAAACATAAAACAGGCTATAACCACCTGACCGTTAGTCCGATTGACTTGAAAATTGGTATGCAGTGTCTTGGTCCAAGGTGCCATGTATGTCTATGAGGACATTGGTGTATCTCAAAAAACATGGCCGCCATCGGCCAATGAAGTTTGAGCACCTATTAGACAAGGTTAACGGAGGCCTATCGGAACGAAACTCGGTGGGCATGTTCGACTCATGGCCCTAGAGGTCTGTAAGAATTTTAAAAGAAATCGGCCACTAGTTGGCGCTAACGAGTTTTATGGCTCTGTAATCACGTGGTGTTACACTTATTGTCACAAAATGCATACCATTTGATAGATCTCCTCTTGTTGAACAACTTTGCCTCAAGAACCATTGCTGTCAATCAAACCGTTCATTAAATATTCGTAATTATGTTAAAAACCTACTTTTGCGAACTAGTCCTAGGTTTTTCGCCCGATCAGAACCAAACGAGTCTAGGACAATTCTATGGACTCTCAAGATCAATAATTATCAAAAAAAAGTTGAACTTTTGCATTTTTCGCATGGGTATATTGGGTCATAAAGAAAATGGGCGTGGCAAAATGCACTCAAAAGCCTATAAATCCTAAACAAAAACTCAGAACTTCACGAAAATTGGTGAGCTTATGTGCCATAACATCATTAACAAGCATGCAAAATTTCATGGAGATCGGACTATAGATGGTGCTATAACTGTTAAAAAGCTTTAAAAAACACATATTTCCTATGGTAAATTGCCTGTATTGGCTGTAAATGGACTTTTCCATCTATTATTTCAGTGGTTAAAAGCTTTCTAAATAAATCTTAATGTCTTAAATGCTTATGTGCCTAAAGGCCTTAAATGCTTGAACCCCGATAAATGCTGCTTGCAGCTTTAATTAGGGGTTCAAGCACGAAGTGCTGAAACCCTATTGTAATTGTGCTGATTTTTATTATTATTATTATTATTATTATTCTGCCGTAAAACGCATCGTGCAGCCCAAACCGTAAGGGCTAGAGCTTTGAAACTTTGCCATATGGTAGTACAAAAATCGAGGAGAGGTTATCAAATTATGACCCCGATTGGCCCATAGGTGGCGCTATAGCAACCAAAAGCGCGAAACTGTTCATAACTCCTAGACCGTAAGTCATAAACTCAAGTGTCTTATATCATTGGAAAGCTGGACGCCTGACGAAAAAAACGTATATCTCCGATTTTATTTCCGCCATGATAGATTTTCCGCCATTTTGAATTTTGTCAAAAACCTACTTTTGCGAACTAGTCCGTGGTTTTTCGTCCGATCGGAACCAAACCAGTGCAGAAATGTTCTCTGGAGTCTGACGATCAATAATTATCGAAAAAAAGTTGAAATTTCGATTCATGGTCGCTAGGGGGCGCAAAATAAACGTTGTGGGAGGAGCCTATTTTACTAAAATGGCTATAACTTAAAAAGTTAACAAGATAGCTTCACCAAACTTGGTACACATGTGTAAGGGTTCAATCTGGGGTCACAGTAAAAAAATTGCGACGATTGAACACTAGGTGGCGCTATAACATGAAAAAAACCTAAAACAGGCTATAACCACCTGACCGTTAGTCCGATTGACTTGAAAATTGGTATGCAGTGTCTTGGTCCAAGGTGGCATGTATGTCTATGAGGACATTGGTGTATCTCAAAAAACATGGCCGCCATTGTCCAATGAAATTTGAGCACCTATTAGACAAGGTTAACGGAGGCCGATCGGAACGAAACCTGATGGGCATGTTCATCTCATGGACCTAAAGGTCTGTAAGAATTTTGAAAGAAATCGGCCACTAGTTGGCGCTAACGAGTTTTACGGATCTGTAATCACGTGGTGTTACAAATATCCACACAATATGCATATCATTTGATAGATCTGCTCATGTTTAACAACTTTGCCTCAAGAACCATTGCTGTCAATCATACCGTTCATTAATTATTCGCGAATATGTTAAAAACCTACTTTTGCGAACTAGTCCTAGGTTTTTCGCCCGATCGGAACCAGACCAGTCTAGGACAATTCTATGGACTCTCTAGATCAATAATTATCAAAAAAAAGTGGAACTTTTGCATTTTTCGCTTGGCTATAATTGGGTCATAAAGAAAAGGGGAGTGGCAAAATACACTAAAAAGCCTATAAATCCTAAACGAAAACTCAGAACTTCACGAAAATTGGTGAGCATATGTGCCATAACATTCTAAACAAGCGTGCACAATTTCATGGAGATCGGACCATAGTTGGAGCTGTAACTGTCAAAAAGCTTTGAAAACCATATATTATATGGTAAATTGCCTGTATTGGCTGTAAATGGTCTTTTCCATTTGTAATCATATAATGTTCATATAATAATGTTCAAAACCAGTGCAGTGCAATTCTCTGGACTCTCTAGATCAATAATTATCAGAAAAAGTATAACTTCTTCATGTGGATGGCTATAATAGTGTCATTTCAATATGTAGCCTTGACCAAGTGTCTCCAAAAGCCTATATCTCTTTAATAAAAACAAGTCAGAACATGTTACTCTTAAGAACCATGAAATATTTCAGACAGATCGCACAAAATTTGCCTCTATAACAGTTAAAAAGATGAAAATTATATAACATGGCATATTAAGCCAATAAGTGGTATTTTACTGCCATTTCATCATACTACACTGTAATATTGTTATATAATTCATATTTAGACTTTATAAAATCATTATTTTAACATTTACAATCACATTTTGTCACAATTAATCTATTGGAATATTACTATGACAGCTGAGTCACAAACAGAAAGTAAAACGGCATTTAAGCCACGCCCCCGAATACAAATTCATTCATAACTCGAAAACGGAAAGTCGTTGAGCGCTCAAATTTTGATGGTAAGGTCCTCTCCAGGCTCTTGATCGAAACGTGTCGTCGCGGGCCTCGGGAGCGCGCCCCCCCCGCGGATCGCAAGTCCGCGGGACCCCCGATTTTGAACGGCCGTAACTCCCGATCCAAACCAACCCGAACCTTGTGTGAGAGCTCGTTGGAAAGGGCCTGTCCTTGGCTAGCTTCGATTCAAATGTGGTGTAATTTGCCCTGGGCATTCCAGAGATAAAAGCCCCAAAATATTTGCATTTGAACGGCCATAACTCCTGGTCCCAATCGCCCAAAAACACTGCGATGGTCTCATACAACAGGACTCGTCAAGCACTATCTATGCTCTGATTTTCAGAATTTTTCGCCTTCTAGTTCCCGAGTTATAAGTGAAAAACCAAATTCCCATTCATTCATTCAAACGCTTCAACTGTAAGATGGAGGCTGTAATTCCACTGTTGTCAACTAGAGGGAGCAGCAGTATTAGACATAGTATTAATCTTTTTATAAGCTTTCAGCTTTTTTTTTTTTTCAGCTGATAATATAGATCACAATGAAATATGTGAAATGGTTTAGACCATTAAAAGTTTTTTTTTTTTTTTTTTTTTTGTTTTTTTTTACAATAACACATCCTAAAGTGTGTGTAAGAATGCATTATTGAGTTAACATGGAAAAACTGGTTTGCTTTAGTGCAGAAATCTGGTGAAAATCATGAAGTTTAAAGTGAAAGTGAGCCAATATGTGGTCTTCTAGTGCCCTCTTTCGGCCATTGTACTTATTATTGAAGTCTTTTCACATGTGAAAAGACTTGTGATTCATTCTTGTGATTCAGACTTGTGAGTCATTCATAATTAGACACTAAAAATCACTTATTTCACAATAACTATTATAACACAATCATATTTTGTCAGTGTTTATCACTTCATTTGCACTGACACTTCACATAATTGCTAGTAATGTGGTAAATCATGGTAAATCACGCTAGAACACTAGAGTCTTTGACACTAGAGTCAGACCTTAGTTTCAGTAGTCATGTCAAAGCAATAACTAAATCAGCATACTATCATCTGAAAAATATTGCAAGAATTAAATGCTTTGTTTCCAGACAAGACTTAGAGAAACTTGTGCATGCTTTCATCACCAGCAGGGTGGATTATTGTAATGGACTCCTCACTGGCCTTCCCAAAAAGACCATAAGACAGTTGCAGCTCATACAGAATGCTGCCGCCAGGATTCTGAGCAGAACCAGAAAATATGAACATATCACACCAGTCCTCAGGTCTTTACACTGGCTCCCAGTTAAATTTAGGATTGATTTTAAAGTATTATTACTGGTATATAAATCATTCAATGGCCTAGGACCTCAATATATTGCAGATATGCTCACTGAATATAAACCCAACAGATCACTCAGATCACTAGGATCATATCAGCTAGAAATACCAAGGGTTCACTCTAAGCATGGCGAGTCCGCTTTTAGCTATTATGCCAGCCGCAACTGGAACCAGCTTCCAGAGGAGATCAGATGTGCTCCTACAGTAGTCACATTCAAATCCAGACTCAAAACGCATCTGTTTAGCTGTGCATTTACTGAATGAGCACTGTGCCAATGTTCGTCCGACTGTACTGTACTGTACTGTATTTTATTTAAAATTTTTCTAAACTGATTTAATTATTCTTATTTCTTTTTATTAATTTTAATTTTAATTTCTTCTATGTAAAGCACTTTGAATTGCCATTGTGTATGAAATGTGCTATATAAATAAACTTGCCTTGCCTTGCCTTGCCTAGAAACATGATAAATCATAGTAAATAATACTAGAGTGTGGTGTATCAAGGTAAATCATGCTAGAACATGGTACATCATGGTAAGCTATGCTAGAACAGGGTAAATCATGGTAAACCATGATAAATCATGATAAACTATGGTAAATCATGCTAGAATGTGTTATATCATGGTAAATCATGCTAGAACATGGTCTTTTCCATCTATGATGTCAGTGGTTACATGCTTGCTAAATAAAACGATGTATTTTGATGCTTTTGTGCTTAAAGGCCTTAACTGCTTGAACCCCGATAAATGCTGCTTGCAGCTTTAATTATTATTATTATTCTTCCCTAAAACGCATCGTGCAGCCAAAACCGTAAGGCCTAGAGACGTGATACTTGGTCAAATGGTAGTAGTATTGCTCGCTACTCAGATACACGGACTTAGCCAAATCGGCCCATAGGTGGCGCTACAGCAACCAAAAGCGCGAAACTGCTCAGAACTCCTAGACCGTATGTCGTAGACTCAAGTGTCTTATATCATTGGAAAGCTGGATGCCTGACGAACAAAACGTATATCTCCAATTTCATTTCCGCCATGATAGATTTTCCGCCATTTTGAATTTTGCCAAAAACCTACTTTTGCGAACTAGTCCTAGGTTTTTCGCCCGATCGGAACCAAACCAGTACAGAAATGTTCTCTGGAGTCTGAATATCAATAATTATTGAAAAAAAGTTGAAATTTCGATTCACGGACGCTAAGGGGCGCCAAAACGTACGTTGTGGGAGGGGCCTATTTTACTAAAATGGCTATAACTCCAGAAGTAAATGAGGTATCTTCACCAAACTCGGTACACATGTGTAAGAGGTCAATCTGAGGTCACAGTAAAAAAATCGCGGCGATTGGCCACATGGTGGCGCTATAACATGAAAAAAACATAAAACAGGCTTTAACCACCTGACCGTTAGTCCGATTGACTTGAAAATTGGTATGCAGTGTCTTGGCCCAAGGTGTCATGTATGTCTATGAGGACATTGGTGTATCTCAAAAAACATGGCCGCCATCGGCCAATGAAGTTTGAGCACCTATTAGACAAGGTTAACGGAGGCCGATCGGAACGAAACTCGATGGGCATGTTCAACTCATAGCCCTAGAGGTCTGTAAGAATTTTGAAAGAAATCGGCCACTAGTTGGCGCTAACGAGTTTTACGGCTCTGTAATCACGTGGTGTTACACTTATTGTCACAAAATGCATATCATTTGATAGATCTGCTCATGCTGAACAACATTGCCACAAGAACCATTGCTGTCAATCAAATCGTTCATTAATTATTCGCGAATATGTTAAAAACCTACTTTTGCGAACTAGTCCCTGGTTTTTCGCCCGATCGGAACCAGACCAGTCTAGGACAATTCTCTGGACTCTCCTGATCAATAATTATCGAAAAAAAGTTGAACTTTTGAATTTTTCGTATGGCTAGAATTGGGTCATAAAGAAAATGGGCGTGGCAAAATGCACTCAAAAGCTTATAAATCCTAAACGAAAACTCAGAACTTCACAAAAATTGGTGAGCATATGTGCCATAATATTCTAAACAAGCATGCCAAATTTCATGTTGATCGGACCATAGGTGGCGCTATAACTGTTAAAAAGGTTTGAAAACCATATATTTCCTATGGTAAATTGCCTGTATTGGCTGTAAATGGACTTTTCCATCTATTATTTCAGTGGTTAAAAGCTTTCTAAATAAAACTTAATGTCTTAAATGCTTATGTGCTTAAAGGCCTTAAATGCTTGAACCCCGATAAATGCTGCTTGCAGCTTTAATTATTATTATTATTCCGCCGTAAAACGCATCGTGCAGCCCAAACCGTAAGAGCTGGAACTTTGAAACTTTGACAGATGGTAGTACAAAAATCGAGGAAAGGTTCAGAGATTATGACCCCGATTGGCCCATAGGTGGCGCTATAACAACCAAAAGCGCGAAACTGCTCAT